>NW_015404030.1:0-3050 GCF_001527695.2 Protobothrops mucrosquamatus
AGAAAGAAAAGAGAAAGCGCACATTTGTAATATGTTTAATTTCACAATGCTTGTGGGTATACAATATTTTTTGTTGTTCCATTGTCTGTGCAGATATAGAGATTGTCTGGTTTGCCGACTCTAGAACACGCAACATATAATTGTCCATGTGAGAAGCAATCCGTGTCTAGATCTAAACCGCACAATTCTAAAGATTGGCTCTGAGCTTTGTTGATGGTGATTGCAAACGCCAATCGAATTTGGAATTGCAATCTCTTAAATTGAAATGGCATATCCGTTGGAATCATAAGCATGTTTTTACCTGTCACAGGTGTGACATCTATATAATAGTAGGTATGTAAAAACACGCGCGTATTCGAATGCAACATTGTGTCAAAATTTCAAAGCAATCGGTGAAGAACTTTAGGAGATTTAAAATTTTGAACAAACGAACATTTACATTTTTATTTATATAGATTTGTTAAATTTATTTGCTGCCCATCTCATCCTGGCTGGCTTACAATTGCAAAACAGGGAAAAAATGATAAAATGTAAACGTAATAATAACAAAGCAATGAAGCAGTGAAAATAATAAAAGTTCAATACTGTAATACGAATTAAAAGATAGGCAGAGGAGGAGCATGAAGCACAAGGGGAAGGTGGTTAGTCCAGTAGCCACCTCTGCGCTGGGTTTGGGCAAAAATGTAAAACACAATAATTGTTTACACGGTTGTGTAAATGCGAGCCAGTTTCTGAGGGCCCAAAATACAGTTACACGATGGAGAAGGATGGGGCGGCCGTTGAAATGTCAGAACTGAAATACCAGATAAACTTAGGGAAGCTACCTATTTTTCTAGCAGCACAATTTTTTTTTTATCTAAAAAAAGCCACACAAACGCACACTAAAGCATTGCCCCACCTCACCGCTCAATCACAGTCTGATTTGTGCATGTATCGCAGTCCTATTCAAATTCAATGGAATTCACTACCTGATAAGCAGGTTTGCGATGACAGTCTGAATTGAACAAGAGGATTTAATTACCAACTTAATTTCCCCTTAGGAATTTCTCCACCCCTGGGGTTTTAACTGCTCTGATGAAGTTTCCTGATTCTTCAGACAGCTTCAATTGATATCCAATGAAAAAAATGTTACGTGCTCTGCTCTTCTCACTCCTTTGAAGCAGCCTTTGATGGGGAAAAAAAACCTAGAATGGAGAAGAAATGAGTAAAAACGCAGCACAAAATCATTTCTCCTGGGCAGGAAAAGTGGTATGGGATAAAGTAATTTGTAAATCTCAAGGCAAAACTCACTTCCATCTTAGGCTCTCTCAACATATTGGTGGAATGTGTCCAAACCAGCTGGTAGAGCTGAAAAGTGATTTTCATGACTATTCACAACTACGTTCATTGCTCTTAGAAAAAAAATAGCTCATTAAAAAAGCTCTTCTTTGCACATAAACTCAGAAAACAGGAACTATGTTGACAGACTACACATGTTTGGTATTACAGGAGTGGGTGTGCAATCATCCAACTCAATTCTTTTCACAAAGTGCACAGTGGTGGCATTGTCCCTTGTGTTGTGCCATTAATTGTTCTTATTTAGACTCAGGAGCTCACATGGGGGAATTGTGGGACCCAAATTTCAAGACGTGGTAAATGGTTTTGATCATAACACCAGTGGGTTTTTTTGTAAAAAAAAAAGGGTGCCGGAACTCACACATGTCATATAATCCGCCTTGCCTATCCTACAAGGTTCCATCCAAAAAAGGTGCCGGAACTCCGTTCTGGATGTTCTATGACAAAAAAAAGAAGCCCTGCATAACACCCAGAACCCAACCCCGTCTTTCAACCAAATATCCAGGGCAGTTTGCAAAGACATCCAAGTGCAATTAAAAAACAATTATAAATATACCTTAGATCAGAGGTGTCAAACTCAATTTCACTGAGGACCGCATCAGCATTGCGGTTGCCCTCGGGGGGGGGGGCAGGTGAGTGTGGCCAGGGTGGGTGCGGCCTACTGAGTGGGCGTGGATGGAGTGGATGTGGCCTACTGGGTGGGCATAGCCAGCTCTACATCGTTCGCGTCAAGGGTGCCTGTGGGGGCCTGGGCAGGAGTGGGACACTTCTGAGGGTCTCTGGCAGGAGGGGGTGGGACCGGGGCAAGCGCCAAGGCATGGTCCATTTCTTCATTCCTCACAAAGGGTGACCCTCCCCAGCATGCACCCAGGGGGCGGGGGCGACACAACACGGGCTAGTTCCTCGCTGTTTCCAGACGGTCTTGTGGAGCTAAGACTGAATGCGTTTCAGCATAGATGGCCACCACAAAATTGTACATTGGCTCCCGGCAGGCCGGCCTGGGCCAGGGCCAAGGCAGCGGGGGCCGTTCCCTCACTGTTTCCAGGATGGCTTCGCGGGCCGCATCTGGCCTTGTGTTTGACATGTCTGCCATAGATGCCCAAAGACTTCTTGATCCCAAAGGTTTTTACCAGTAAGGCAGACGGAATATGCAAATGGTAGCTTCCCTGGCCTCCCCTCTTTATTTTTTTAAGTTTCCCACTTATTTGTTGAATAGATACTCCCTAGAGACGTTCCACTGGGATATGCTGAGGAAATAGGAAGACTTCAGATCTTTTTGGACCCAGTTCTTTCTTTAATACATTATGTGGTTGGTTTCATTTCCTTCTCCTGCCAGGAGAATAACTCAAAGAAACTGGTTATTCTCCTAAGTTAAAAATGTCTGCAAAGTTGCATTGTCAAAACAGAGAATGGAACAGAGAACTATTCCAGTTTTTCTCTTGCTTTATGTTTTCCATAATAAAATCTGAAAAATCATTCTGCTGAACAAACCTAATCCTCTTGTTGAGGGTTGGGGTTTTTTTTTTTTTGAGAATCTTGGTTTCCAAAATGAATTAAACTAGCAAAAAGCATTTTGCAGTTTTGCCTTTTTTTGTGTTTGGGCACAGCAAGGATTTTATGTGTAGCACAGTGAGCCAAAAGAAAAAAAGGTAGACTCTGTCTTCTGCATAGGTCTTCGTTGATTTCAGTCACCAGAGATTTTAATCTAAGAACGC
>NW_015404031.1:0-3049 GCF_001527695.2 Protobothrops mucrosquamatus
TTGAAATGTGTTTGTGACAAATAACAGGAGCTCAAAGCACAGTGACTGATAGGACCCATTTTCTAATCTGTAGCCAATCATTTCTCTATTTTCTTAGGTTTCTTTCTAAAGCTATATCCTCAGTGTAGGTTAATTTTTCATGGACATTTTGAATATGGAAATGCCTATATTCTTACCGACATCTATTGACACAAATCAATATTTTTATAGCATCTCTAACATGATTGGTCCAGATAAAAAGGATCTTATATTAATTGTTTCGTGTTTCAAACAGGTTGATGCCGATACTATTACATATTCAAATGAGATCTCAGTAATTGCACCTGCACAAGACTTTATAAGAAGAATACCAGATCTTCTCGTGCATGTCAACTGCAAGATGCTTCATCACACTTGGATAGAGACAGTATACATCGCTCAGCAAACAAAAGAGATTAATGAAACACAATATGGCCTATATAGTGTGAACCTTACATTTTATGATTCATCCTTCTGGAAACCAGTGAATGATGTACCTTATTATGTCGTATTAAATCAAAGGTTATATTTGCAAACTTATCTCTATAGTTCCGATTCCAACCTGCAGCTGTTTTTGGATACTTGTACAGCATCACCCTATTACAATGATTTTACAAATCTAACTTATGACATTATCAAGAATGGGTAAGTACTTCATCCTCTTGGTTTTGTGGGTAAATTAATTTTGATTGCTTTTAGTTTTCTAAACATTTATGTAGCATAGTTATTTGATAGTTAAAATATGGCCAATCCCTCTAGGTAGGTCACACCAGAAACAATATTCACAATTCCATTTCAGTTGTGTTTTCATGTCAACATGATTCTCTCTCTCTCTTTTGGAGTTTGCATGTAACATAATTCTAGGAGTAAATGCTTCAATACATAAGACAATGCCCGGCCAAAAGTTCTAGAAAAATTGCACTATTATACTAGACCATATCTAACAGGAAACCTATTGTAATACATTTGGAATCTCAGGATCATTGTCACTGTAGAAATTTTCCCTCACCCCATATAGAATAGTGGTTCATTCCTAATTTGTATCAAATTTTCTGCAGAGGATTCACATTTGCTATGGGTTTGAATGTGGTAATCCACAAAAGTGTTGATTACATCATTCCCATCTACCCGCTTACTTCCTTCATGATACAGATCGCTTAATTTCCTACATTCTGTCTTTATTCTGCTACCGTTATATATGCAAAAGGCAAAGGTTTAAAGCTGATATAACCAGAGGCCCTTTCATTGGGATTGTCCATGCTAATTATACCCTGAGTTGCAGTATTCTAGAAAGTTCTGGCCTTTTGATAAAGAGATCCAAATAGCATACATTCTCATTTGTTCACTTCTCTGTCTCTGTCTCTCTCTCTTTCTCTCTCTCTCTCTCTGACTCTCTCTGTCTCTGTCTGTCTGTCTGTCTGTCTCTCTCTCTCTCTCTCTCTCTCATTCCCTCTCTGCTTTTGATTTCCTTTTCCTTATGTAACTAGTAGCTACATTTAAACCAGGAATATGCAACCCGAGACCCTCAAAATAATAGATGACTCTTGAATTTTACATTTTTTCCCCACAGACCATCACAGATTGTTATTAGACTGTCATTTTTAATGCCACAGAAGGAAACTTCTTAAATAAGGGATTTATTTACATCAAACATATGTGTCAGTTAAATCAAATCAAATGTAACTCTGGCTTTCCTCACCCACTACATCTTGGAGTATAGTCTGTAGCATGTAGCCAAAGGGCCATCTGTGGATTTTGACCTTGAAGAATTTAATTAAGGCAATATATTTATTTCCTTGAGATTAAAACCAGAAGAGATTTCAATGACATGGGTTGGATGTGAAAGTTTTATTCATTGCTCTGAAACCAAGCCCCTGCAGTGTTCCTTGTTCCTGGTAAATAATTCTGAATCAGAATATATGTGTATTGACAAATCATTTGGCAAGTAGTTTGGATAGTCTTTTTCATCAAAAGTTACGGTTTACCTCTTCTGACCTGGCATTATGTCTAGTTTGAATTGATATTATAAAGATTAAGTTGATATGCATCTTTTATTTTTCTTGAGAAAACAAAGCTTTAAAATTGAAAGAACAGTAAAAGAGCATATGATGAACATTACCCAGAAGCAGTGACACTTAATCAGAGCTTTCATTTATGCCTTCAGCTTGGCAAACCAGAATATAATTTTTACATGCAACCTAACCATAGTTATGGTATTCTTGTGGTCCAATGAGACCAAAGATCCTAAATCATAAAGGGTAAATTTGAACTTTGCCATGAGTAGAGCTTGATTCTTGGTCAATCTATTGACTTATCCATGTAATTTTCTCTGAAAAATACCAACAGGCCAAATCCTGCTTAGCTTTCTGTCAAGTTTGGCTAGTTTTTCCACTTAGCTTAGCAAATGGGATAAAAAGCAGTCTAAGAAGATGAATAAAATACATGAAACCAAAGATTAGAACATATTCAGCGGGACTGTAATTTAAATTTTGTGCATGGCAATAATTAATAAATGAAAACTATAGGTCCCTTTGTATATTTATCACATAAATTGAATTTTCCAGACAGGGTCATCTGATATAAAATACATTATCTTGTAGTATAAATAAAAACTCCACACTAAATAAGTTTTTCTACTTATTTTTTTTAACTGGAACATTCCTTTACTTCTTTCTTTAACAAAGTATAAATAGATATCTTGAAGAAGATATAAATAGATATCAAAAGAAGGCTTCCAATGTCTCAGTTATTCAAAGCTGATTTTCTTCCCCATGAAAAATGTTAATTGACTTGATTTCCCATGAATGTCTGTACTACTTGCTAATGTCATTGAAGATAGCAGCCATTAGAACATATTGTAACTAATGATTCCCATACGTTGATTTATGTAGTTTGATGATAGTCATCTTTTTCTGGCCTGAAAGAATACAAATTCATTTAATTGGATGACATTTGCAGCGGTGGTTTTATTGTTTTTTTGTGTTGCCAAAGCATGTTCAGCATTTTTGAATATTAACAATTCCATTGTGAG
>NW_015404032.1:0-3049 GCF_001527695.2 Protobothrops mucrosquamatus
TGACTCCTGTTATTTCTAGGCACTTGATTATCCAGTCATGTGGCAGAGAGTCAAATGCCTTTTTGTAGTCAATCCATGCCACATTCAGGTTGGTCTTCCTTTTCTTGCAGTTTTCCAAGATCATTTTGTCTATTAGGAGTTGATCTTTTGTTCCTCTGCTATTGGGGCCGTTTCCTTTCTGCTCAGGTGGAAAGAGATTAGATGCTGTTGTATTGCATCAGCTACCACACCA
This sequence comes from Protobothrops mucrosquamatus, assembly GCF_001527695.2. Lineage (NCBI taxonomy): Eukaryota > Metazoa > Chordata > Lepidosauria > Squamata > Viperidae > Protobothrops > Protobothrops mucrosquamatus. The sequence continues at coordinate 233 of NW_015404032.1, forward strand.
GTTAGCAATTTGAAAGTTGTTAGTAAGCAAGTAATTGGCCTGTAGTTGCCTGGTGTTGCCCCTTTTGCTGGATTTTTCATTATTATGTAGGTTTTCCCAGTTGTTAGCCACTTTTCAATTTTTCCTCCTTGTAGTATATTGTTGAACTGCTTGGCAATGAGTGGGTATATAACAGTTAGATGTTTCAACCAAAACCCATGTGTATTTGGTTTTTCTTGCTTAAATGTAGAACCTTACTTTTTTCACCATTGAATTTCATTTTGTTAGATAGCACCCAATGTTCAAGTCTGTCAAGATCCTTCTGTATATTAAGCCTGTCTTCTGGAGTGTTGGCTATTCCTGCCAACAATTCTTATCTTCACATAAGATAGAAGTTTTTATAAAGTGTTTTAGGCTGAAATGCAGGTGATCTAGTCCATATTGCACATTTTCCTTAATCCTAATGCAAAGAGTTTAGTCCCTAAACTGGATGTTAACATTGTTATGAGAATGTTCCAGAAACAACAAATTTATGCATCTCTAACTCAATTCCATAACATTAAACATTCTGAAAAAGCTGCAAGCCGATTTGCATTTTTTTTTTAAATAATGTATGTGCAAAACTTAAAAAGAATGTTGAATGGACATAATTACTTTCTTAAAACTGGAGGTCTTTATGAAGCAATTAAAGGAATAATATGTATCAAAAATAAACAGTCTTATGCTGTGTCCATTTAACAAGATTAAACCCATAACTGATTTTGACTTACATATATGAATGGGATTGAACCAGGATCTTCCTTCAAATAAAAGAGCTGTTCCAGCTTTCTTTATTATAAAAACAAAATTTTAAGAAAGTGCTATGGATCATATTTCATATTTCTTCCATTTTCCTCATATTCTTGTTATCACGCAAATAGATAAATATGTTTTTATTCCAATCTTATTTTTGGAAGATGTTTAGTGACTGAAGTCTCTCATCATAGGGTATGAAATGTCAAATCCAAGAGGACAGAATAATAAAACATATATTTCAACATTAAAAGTTAAGATTTTCATTAGAACTACGGAGACAGATAAGTATTCATTGAATTCCACCAAGCTGAACACAGTTCACTCTTCACTACTGAACTGTGGTATACTGAAATGAGTGATCAATCTTCTAAATCATTATATATATAAAAAAAATCTCTTGGATCTGCTGTGCTTCTCTGGATGAGAAAAAAATGACATCAACTACTTAAAGTGAATTTTTAAAGTCTAATTTATTTCAGTGGAAACATTTCAGTACATTCTATTCATCTGCTTTTAATGAGTTTCATATAGTTTTAGGAAATAAACTTTTCCGCAGGGCATACACAAAGAAATGTACATTTCCTAGAGTATAGTTTCTCTCATCACAGATAAGGTATACTCAAATGTAAGATCTTCTAAAAATAAAAGCAGAATGTCAAATGAAAATCAAACTGAGTTGTGAAGGTACATTTTTTCAATGCAAAAAATATTTTATTTTGTGACTTTTAAGTGCATGTGTGCTCTCAATGTTTCATCTTTTTAAAGAACAGTTAACAAACACTGATAAGCAACAATGTTTGATCTCAAGCAGGAGTGCACACTAACATCCCAGTATTGAAAAGCTTGGTTTCATTTATCAAAACATGCCTTTCTTTTTTAGAAAATGGAAAGATTTTTATCAGGATGGGATATGCTTCATAATTTTTCATTTGGAAAAATGATTGTTTGGAAAAATAACTCCTTCCATTATAAAACTTTTGATGGAGCCATCCCAGATGTGTAGCTGTAGGTAGCAATATACTTAAAAGAAAGCAATATATTGAAAAGTGAGCTAGGGAGATTAATCAATCTAGAGGCCGATTTATCAGATGAAAATACTAGGCTTTATTTATGGTGGGCCTATGAAGAATTTTGCTCATGATATCTTCCCTAACATCATAAACTGGAACATTATTTTCTAAAATCAGAATATGCACTTCAGTTTACTCTGCATACAAATATCATAAATAAAAGTTGTAACTTTAGAGATTATACTGAGAACTCTAGTTATGTTTCCTGGTTTAGTCATTAATATGACCTGAAATCTTCACTTTTGCCTGAATTCTACTTACAGTTTTCTAGTCTGGTATTATTCAGATATATTGCCACAATAACAACAACAATATAGGAAAGGAAATCAAGTTGCTCTCACATGAATTTCCCTTTTTCTAGTGACATGGCTGACATTAGGGCAGCTGCTGACTCATCTCTTTTCTTCTACCTATTTACTTTCATTCTGACTTTCACAATATGAGGGGTTAATCTTTGTATTCTCTTCAAAATCGGCATCTAAATATGATGGTACAAATACCAGCTTTAGCTAATGCTGCTGGATACTGATTTCTTTCAAAGTCAGTAGATGAAGCCTTCTGATTGTCATGGATTAATGGGCAATAACTTATCAAGGTCTTGTTTCAGCCAGATTTTCTATCCTAAAAAGGAGATTTAATCTGTTTTTGCAACTGAATAGTTAATGCTCTTGTAATGAGATGCCCTGGTAACATATAAACAGTGTTTTAGAACCTATATTTTCCTCTAAATTTTTCTGCTATCATTGCATAGGATGATAAAAGGTTTAGAATGGTACATAGTCAAGAAGTCTTTACTTCTGTACAAAATATAGCCAGACATCTTTCCCCAACTATAAAAGGGATAGTCAGTTGTAGTACTTACCTTGAAATAGACCAAATCAATTTCAGAGCTGGACACAGCAAAAGGGACTTTATTTTATATGATTTTTTGCTACTTTTCAGTGTTCAACATATTTTTCAGGGAATGTGCAGA
>NW_015404033.1:0-3048 GCF_001527695.2 Protobothrops mucrosquamatus
GAGCTTGAGCAAGGGAGACAGTTGAGAGAAAACTAGGTATTGCTGAAGTCAGACAGATTTTTAGGAATTTGCAGGGAAAACAACAACAACATGGCTTCACATTGCAATGAACTTTGTCTTTGCAAACCTATGATTCTTTATTATTTCACCTTTCAAGCAGGTGATAAAAGAATGGATATCTGCAGGGAGAGGTTTGGAAAAGTCAGGATGTCAGCTGCTGTCAAAGCTTTACCTTTATGTCAGCCATGGCCACCATCCTGACTTTTTTTATTCTAATAGGGCTAATCTTTCTCCTGCTTTTTATGGTTTCCCTCTCATGCTTTGCTTCTTGTTTATGCTACAGTTCTATATTCAGTGCCTACACTGGCTGGATTTTGATTTGGTTATTGCATTAACATATTTTCATGTTGAACAATGAAGCAAGCAATTGGATTGTGTTTGCTCAAAGCACTAAATTATATAACGAAGTGTTGCATCCATTTGTTTCCTTGACAAGATAAGTTTCGATTCTTGACTTAAGTTTCATTTCTTATGAAAAGCCTGCCTTGAAGACACTTAGTTTCTGATACGTAAGCAAAGAATGAATTTGTATCTCCTGGTTTCAAGTTTCTCATTCTTTGTGTGTTCCATATATGGTAATGAAGAGCCATCCCCCTATTGCCTTTCTGTACATCCCCTTATGACGCTTATGTACCAATAAAAGAGTAGCACGCAGATCCTTCTGGGCTCTCGCATGCCATCTCACCGGAAGAAACATGTTGTCCGTGTGTTTCTTAAACCTAAAGCGAGGTCCGTTGGTTTCGGCTGACGTACATCACCACCGTCCCGCAGGGAGTGGGACCCCGGGATTCTTAATCCCACAACGAAAAATGATAACTAGCCAATATTTAACCAAAAAAGCATTTCACATCATACAACTCAGCTTTTACCTGACCTGGTTAATCATGTTGTGTGAACTTAGTCTAATAAGACATGCATATGATTATACTCATTATGAGCACATACGCCTTAAAGCCACGAGGCAAAAGAAATAAAGATAAAGATAAAGATATAGATAAAAGTCTATAAATATTATAATCTGCTTCTGCATGAGAAATGAAAAGTGATAAACATCCAGACGCTATGCCTGGAAGCTATTTTGTTTCGAATTTAAAATATTTTTCTTTCTGTCAACCTTAAACCTGAAAAAGCCTGGAAACCGCAATTTAAAATCACCTAATTTAGGAAAGGGCAAGGATGAGTAGCCTGCACAGCTTCACAACCACAGAAGAGTATGAAGAGTATGGTGCTGAAAGAAAAACCACACACAAACCCAATGCTACCATTATAATTTGAAAGAATTATTCCATCTTTTGTAATGCAGTTAACCCATATCTCTGCCTACGTCTCCCCAAAACCTCAATCTCCCCAACCCTCAAAGACTACTCTTCACAGCCAGATTTGGGAACAGGACTGAATGGGACCCTATGATTTTCAGGGCCAGATAATTGGGGGGGGGGGGTTTTCTTTTAAATGGGTATAATATAAGCAGGTAAAGTTATACTTACTGTTGAGAAAATGTCACTTACAAATGACTGCAGAAAGAAGAAAAACATAGATTTATTTCTTGGTGAAATAGTTTTAACAGACATTTAAATGGTATAAAATGCAAACTTGCATTCTCTCTTATAAGCATATACATTGGTCTATGTGCACTCAAATCTTTCTTATATTTCAGTTATATTCATATGTGTGTGTGTGTGTGCGTGTTTTCGTAGATTTTCACGGGTACAGGTATGCAGGTCTTGGCGTATTCGGGTCTTTTCCCATGTAAGATTGAGAGTATCTTGGCGACGTTTCGACGAGGTCCCACTCATCGTCTTCAGGCTGGGGTCTTCGGCTTCATGCTTGTGCGAGCGGTAACACAGTCATTAGCCAAACACTTGGCATCACAAAGACTATAAGAACGTGATTCTCAATCCTGGATAGAACTCTGATGATGTCAGCAGACGCTGATGAAAGCTAAGTTTTTAAATAATTTTTTAGTCTCAGTGATCTGTGTTTTAGTTTTTGAATATGAATATAAAATATAATATGAATATGAATATAAAACACATGTACACATACACACACATAGACATACACACCTAAATGTGAAGAGACAAAGAATTTTAACCTAATGCACCTTAAAAAGCAGGCAAACTTTGATCACATCATGGTGTCCATCTCAATCTTCTTTGACTGTGCCTTATGGATATTATTAATACTGACCAATCACTGTTCACTTTTCCTAGCAATTGTCTTAACCCACAATCCTTTAGGATAGAAGTACAATGGTACCTGAGTACTCATTGGTAATTCATTCCAAAAGATGCAACAAATACTAAAACTGATGGGTACCGAAAAAAATCATATGACCTACCACTTGACCCTCTATTTTGGCCAGAAGAAATAGTAAGTCACAAAGCAACTGACACCAGCAAGTTCTTCCTTGCGTGTCAATTACTGGCAGAAAGATGAGTGCCAGGACAAGATTTCTGCTTCAAAACACATTGAATAGCGAATTCGATGAGTTTTGAAGCAGTGGAATGCTGAGGTATGACTGTAATTGAAACAGAATTTGGAAATCTCAGACTATAAGCAGGATGCCTATTCCTCAACAAAGACAAAGAATATCAGACAAAGTATAGACAAAGACTATACTTACAGATTGAGGTGGAGATGGAGCGTTCTGTGAATTAGGGTTTCCAAAATATGCACCCATGCTGTAGCCATTGTACCCCTACAGAAATTCAAGGATATATTACAAATCAGAACTTTCTGCAACAAAGAGAATGGAAGAGTCTGCCAGATAATTCTAAAGAGACCCGCAATTAAATCCACACATACGGATGACCTTAATATCCTTCCTATGCAAGGCTCTCATACATCCCAGATAATACTAGTAAATAATGTTTAGATCCTGCATTTTCTCTGAAAGCTGGGGTCTTGCCTAATTTTATCCTTACAATAACTCTTAAGAAAAGTTGCTATAGATAATCCTTTTTAAGGGACTGCCTCAGACAGCAA
>NW_015404034.1:0-3047 GCF_001527695.2 Protobothrops mucrosquamatus
TAGGAGAGAAGCACAATTCATACCCATATGATCTATGAGGGAACACTTTTTGTATAGGTAACACTTTACTTGGGAATGGAGAAGTAAAATATTTCCCTTTGAAAAATGTATACAAACTTCTCTTCCTCTTCCTCTTCCTCCTCCTCTTCTTTCTTCCTCTTGTTCTTCCTCTTTTTCCCCTTCTCCTCCTCCTCCTCCTCCTTCCTCCTCTTCCCCTTCCTCTTCTCCTTCTCCTTCTTCTTCTCCTTCTCTTCCTTCCTTTCCTTCTCCTTGTCCTTCTCTCAAAGCAGTCATGCTTGCTATTTTCCTTCTAGTATATAATGCCATCAATTTTGTTACAGAAAGGAACTGTTCCTTGTAATAGTATTTTCTGGCCTCTTAGCCTGACCACAGAATTGAATTTGCACAAACCACTGAACCAAAAGTGGGGATGCAATTTAAAGGGTGGGGAACCAAATCATGTGTCAATACTCCATTTAGAACCAGAAGAAACCCAGTTTATATTATGAAACCAAAGAAAGTTTGCTTTTGTAACATGCTCCAGCTTCTTAACTATCTTGTGGATCCATGAGCAAAGCAATAAATGTCAAAGCCAAAATAGATTTAAATATCCAAATTATTATAATTGGATGTAACACTTGCTATTTCCATCCAATAAGCACTCCCAATGCAGAATGATAGCTACTTGTTTTAATTTCAATTCTTTTTTGTCTGTTCCTTAATGTCTAACGCAGAGGTCCCCAACCTTTTGGGCACCAGGGACCGGTTCCATGGAGAGAGGTTTTTCCACAGACTGGAGGGGGCGTGGTTTCATGTGCTGCCTGCATCCTGCGGATGGGGTTTTGTTTGTTTGTGCGGACCAGTTGCTGGCATACCACGGCCTGGTACTGGTCTACAGATTGGGGGTTGGGAACCCCTGGTCTAAGGCAGTTTGTTTAAATTTTGAAGACTTTCAACTTCTTCTGTGGATCTGGGTACAAATATATGATCTTAAACAGTCAGACTCTGGAGCTATGAATTAACAGGAAGAGTTCAAGAATGGGATAAGAAAAGAATCATCTAATTTGACAGGGCATGCGAGATAGAGAAATCACAAGCACACAGGCAACCATTAGCAAAGTATGACACAAAGACTTTATGAATTCTTAACATATAACACTCATGATTTATGGGTTTGCAATACCAAGGACACAAAGGGAAAATATTTCAACAGTATTATTCAATATTACAACAATGTGCATATTTAAATTAGCTTCTTTGGAAGTCATCATTTATCATCAGTTCTGCAACAAAGGTCAATACAAAAGACTTAAAGAAATAAAAAGACTCTTGATTACAAAGGGAGTTTGACCATGCCTTCTTAGAGCCTCTTACTCCCTGTTTTCAGCTAGTGAACATGACTTTCTTTGGTAAGTGAATGTTGCAATGTTGGTCAACAGAGATCCAAAGGCCATTTACAACTGGACTGTAAAAACCACAGGCCATTGTTAGAAACAAAGGCACTCTTGTACATGACAGCTCAAGACACATTCTCCAATTTGCCAGTAAGACTTCCACCACTTAGGCTGTATAACAACAGAGGGCACATCTTCCCATGAGTCTCAATTATCCACAGTGAAGGATTTACAAGGCATCCTGCACAATTAAGAACACAGGGAGAAAAAGGGAAAACATCCTGCACAATCATTTTGGGACCTCAAGTCCACTCCTGTTTACTTCAGTTTATTTTAATCTGGAGCTGAAAGCAGGTTCTTGCATTCCTTTATCTTTGACATGTGAAAGAATATTTTCTTCCATGGCTCTTACTACCTCCAGATTTCTAGAACCCTTTCCTATTAAAAAGACAAAATGTTCCTAATTTACACTTTAAAGGAAAAGGGAAAATAAATTGTTAGTTTTTCAATCTCTTCCTTGTTATACAGTTCTTTTCCTTCTAAATATAGTTCTTTAAGTTCATGGATAGCTTTCTCCGTAGTTCTCACACAACATCCTTAAGGACGGAATTTTTATTTTGTGCCATTCTATTCATGAAAGGGACTGAGGATCACAGAGTTTATGCCTTGAGTAGTGTCAGGTGTAGAAGTTAAAAAGTAATTTGGAAAACTTTTCCCAGAACAAGGAAGGATTCAAGGATGCATGCTTCCTTGAATATATTATCTTCTAGGCCAGGGGTGTCAAACTGCTGGCCCGCAGAGCGGATGCGTCATGGCGAAACCGTGTCCATCCCATTGCCGGCAATGGAAAAAAAGTTGTGATATGTCATGACACGTCACGTGACCTTGTGAGTTTGACACTTCTGTTCTAAGCTGTGTCTTTTTCTAACTGTAAATGCAAGGCTGGATTATCTTCCAGCTGTAAATGTAAGGTTACTTTGTTAGAATAAAAATTATCTCAATTTACTGGTATATACCAAAATTATATATCATATTTCTAGGAATGTGTCTGCAACATCTTCCTGCCATAAAGTGTAATTTATGCTTGTGTTTAGTTTGCTTCCTTTTCATTTATAAAGCAATTTTATTGGATCTTTGTTTTTCCTTGAAGATGTTTCACTTTTCATTCAAGAAGCTTCTTCAGTTCAGACTGAATGGTGGAGGATGGAAGAGTTTATATTCCTTGCAGTCATCTGGTCATTAGCACACACTGTGAGAGTCATTGAAGCCACTTGAAGGTTTATCTGTGCCCTCGGGATCACTTGAAAAGTGCAAATGGGTATGGAACCTATGGGACAAGGCAGCGGTGGGATTCAAATATGTGAACAACCGGTTCTCTGTGTGGATGCCGCTTCCGGAAGTCCATTCTGGGCCTGAGCAACAAAAAATTAGCTACCAGTTCTGCTGAAGTGGTACAAACCGGCTGAATCCCACCACTGGGACAAGGTCTATGTAACTTTGAGACTCTTGCTCTTGGTGCTTCTGGATGCTAGAGACTAATGACTCTCAACAATTTCATCCAAGTGGGAAGAAACTATGTATTTATATGACAAAACAAAACAAATAAAATATAGATGAAAACACTTCTAAATTTGTAGAGATAAATCAATGATA
>NW_015404035.1:0-3047 GCF_001527695.2 Protobothrops mucrosquamatus
AATCCCGTAGCACAACTTAATAATAATAATAATAGTAAAGTTGGAAGGGACCTTGAAGGTCATCTAGTCCAACCCCCTGCTCAGGCAGGAAACCCTATACCATTTCGGACAAATGGCTGTCCAGTCTCTTCTTAAAAACTTCCAGTGTTGGAGCATTCACCGCTTCTGGAGGCAGGTTGTTCCACTGGTTAATTGTTCTAACTGTCAGGAATTTGCCCCTTAGTTCTAGGTTGCTTCTCTCTTTGGTTAGATTCCATCCGTTGCTTCTTGTCCTGCCTTCAAGTGCTTTGGAATTCAGTTCCAGGGTCTCTCCCCTCTATTCATCCACTTCCAGGGATGTTGTTCCATTACACCTGACTGAGTGAACAGAGGCTAGGAAAATTAGCTGCGGATTTCAGTGGATTCTCAAGACCCCTGACCTGGGTCTGTTTTCATAAATTGGAAACTGCACTTCTAAAAGGGACAATGAAAGCCTAACGCCCCCCCCCCTCCAGGCAAGAGGTGGACCGACCCTCCCCGCCACTGCCTCACAACTCTGGCAATAATTTTTGCCAGCTCCTTCTGGGGATGGACTCAAGCAATAGGCTTGACCCCCGGCTGTAGTTCTCACACTTCTCACACTCGTTTTTGAAACTCTGATGCAGCCTGATCCACGTAGTAGGCAGTTTTAAAAATGTAGTCCAGCCTATTGCAAAGATTATCCAACAGCTGTATTTTCGCCAGGTCAGAAGGAAATGAGTAAGAGGGGGTGCTTTAGGAGCCCAAGGTGTTCTTTGTTGTGTCGTCACAAGGGACATTAGCATATCAAGCGAGGAGGGGGAACAACAGCACTGGACTTCTTCCCCCCCCTCCTCTTCCTTCTTTGCATTTGAAGACAATGTCTTCCCCTCCTCATTGGGAAAATCTTCCCGAGAAGGTTTTTGGCTTTGTGCTGGATCTCCAGCCATTCGCTTCCATCCACTTGCCAGGCTAGACATGACTGTCACAGTAGAAAGGAGGCTTGAGGGATATTAGCTCCATTCCTTTGTCCCTCTGGTCCATCTAACTCTGCTTACAAATTATGACAGGAACCAGGTTATTGTCCGGGTCTGTATCTGGTTGTCCCCAAAGCAACCTCCAGGCCAGAGACCTGACTGGTGATATTTGAAAAAAAAAACAAAAACCTTGGTTCCCTATATCTAAAACATACAAATATCATGCCTTTAAGATGGGAACAGTAAAATAACGACTAAGAATCATTCCTAGAATAAAATTCATTTGACACTGCCTTCTTCTAATCCAGGGGTAGTCAACCTTGGCTCTTTTATGACTCGTGGACTTCAACTCCCAGAATTCCTGAGCCAGCTTAGCTGGCTCAGGAATTCTGGGAGTTGAAGTCCACGAGTCATAAAAGAGCCAAGGTTGACTACCCCTGTTCTAATCCAACGACAAGGAGCAATAGTAGCAGTAATAATATTGATTATGGTAGCAACACATGTAGGGGCCAAAAACCAGGTTTTCTAAGAAAACCGGTGCTTAACTTCATCAAGAAAATTATTATTGCCATGAACATTTCTGCCAACCTTCTGGCCTTTTTATAATGCCCAGTTTGTGCTTGAGGCTGCAATCCTTTACATCCCCATTAAGCTCAACATAGTTTATACTGCGGGTATTTTATTTTCACAGGATTCTTTTTTCTTTTTTTTTTTTGCATTCTCAAGTGTGTGCTCACGCTTCCCCCGTTCTCTTGCCAAACTGATCTTCTGAATCACCTTGTCCTCTTTCCCAGGCCGCTTTTTCAGCGGTGTGTCATGACATCAGATATATGCCAAAAGGATTTATATAAATAATTGAGGTGAAAATTTAAAAGCAGTGCTGGGAAATGGAAGAAGTGCTCAGCAGAAGAAATCTTCATGGGGAAAAAGAAATGTACATGCAAATTGTATTATATATCCTACCCTGTCTTACATCATCAATTCTGTCTATGTTCAAATGAGCTTCAGGTTACTCAGGTATGCCTCAGAATGAACAGAATAAAATTGGATTACCATAGCCTAATGAGAAGGAGAAGGCCAGCCAATACATGCCTATAGTACACATGCTTATATTAGTAGGAGTTACTGATTGCCTAATTGGTGACTTCCATGTTAATTTGGGCTCAGTGCTCTTAAGATAGAAGAGGAGACTTGTAGATTAATACACTGCAAGAATGCCAGATTGGAAAAGCCTGCAATGGTGCGCAGGTTCTGGCAAATCACGTTTATTGACTTTTCTTGGCTTCATTCCTAGTCTCTGAATAATTATGGGCAGCATCTTCCTCTAGTTCTGATGTACTGTACTACACATCCAAGAATATTGGCTATATTGACTAGGAGTTGTAGTCCAACCCATTAGGAGGGCTCACAACTGGAAAAGGATAACTTTAGACCCACAGCACCAAGTAAGCTGTAAATCTTCATCCTGTCTCGGTGAAAAATGTATTACGTCTCCTCTGATTAAACACTGGAGCTTAACATTGTCTTTCTTAGGCGTAATAGTATAAAGGCCAGCCCCATCATAGGCACTCCTATTCAAATAAAATGACATTCAGATCCATAGAATAAATGAAAATTACTAAGTTGTAAATTTATTTTTCAATAAATAATGCTGAAATTAGTGTAACTTAAAGTAAATGATAGTACTCTTATCTTGATGTGTAGCAATGCTCCTATCCTATCCTATCCCATCCCATACCATCCCATACCATACCATCCCATCCATTTGTAGGAAAGGAAAAAACCCAAGTTTAGCTATAGTAGAAGAGGTATAAAGTTAAACTTTTTTAAGCATTCTTTTTAAACAGCACTTGCTCATCAGAACTAATGCTGGCTTTAGGAAATGGCCTGATTGGAGAGAAGAACTGAGATGCTATGTGTTCTCCATTCTCTGTCATTGTAGATCCTGGTCTTCAAAACTCTTTTGTGAGGCTATCAGCAGAAGCAGCAACACATTTTTGATCTGGAAAGGCACAACAATACGATACTCTTTGATTTAATTCAGAAAGTCTGAGAGATGCCAATGGATGGGGA
>NW_015404036.1:0-3047 GCF_001527695.2 Protobothrops mucrosquamatus
GGGGAGGGGGAGGACCAGAGATCCATGAACGAGGAAAGGTCACCTCCCTTAACGGTTTCTCGCGGCTGGAGGACTCCGCTGGCGAAGGAGCCCGGTGGGCCAAGAGGAAAGCGAGCCGTTCGGATCGGGCTAGCTAGGTTTTCCTTCAGAGTCCTCCGCCCCCCCCCCGCCCCAAGCCTTCAATAAGTCCCATGGATTTCAGCGGGCGAATTGAACGCCTTTATGGGGGGAAGGGAGCTGAACTCGATGGGACTTGTTTCTTGTTCAGCAAAGGGTTTCTTCTTCTTTGTAGCGCAGTCCAATCCAAACCTTCTCCAAGGTATCTTAGAGAAGGTTTGGGTTGGACTGCGCTACAAAGAAGAAGAAAGCCCTGGTGCTTTAGAAGTTTAGAGACTTGTAGCCCAGGGTCTCAATCGAATTAGACGGAAATAAGATATTCTCTTTCTCCCTCCCTCTCTCTCTCTCTCTCTCTCTCTCTCTCTCTCTCTCTCTCTCTCTCTCTCTCTCTCTCTCCCACACACACACACACACACCGGATTTTCTCTCCCTCTGAGACTTTCTGAGCAATATTTAGGAAAACACCCGAGTTCTGCAGTTGGATCCGAAGGTGCCTGTCGTTTGCCCCAATAAACCCCAACCCTCTGCAGAACAGAGGCCCAAAGGGGTTTAAAAAACTGAATTTAAAAAGACGTATACGTCTTTTCTTTTAGACTTAAAAGACCAAATCTTTGGGTGTGGGAAGAGGATCTGAAGAATGATTGGATCGGAGAGGAAAAGATTTACCCCGGAAAAAATCCGAACCGTCGCTGAAGTTGGGGGTGGAGGAATCTTTCGGGTTCTGGACACACGCACCCCTCCCCAGAAACACTCCACTGGGGCCCTTCTGAGACCGGGTGGCTCTTTGGGAAGGGAACTCAACTCCGACGCGCGTTGGGAAGCTACCTAGCCCGCCTGGCTTTTCAAGGCTGGCCGGTTTTCGAGAAATCCTCGCGGCAGGTGCGGGGGAGAGGGGCGGCATCCGCCACATGCAATCTTTCCTCGGATCCCGCTTAAACCTCCCGACGATTTATTTGGGGAAGTTAAAAAATATCCTTGGCTTTGTTTGCGAAGAGAAACAGAAAAATACCCCTTCGAAAACGAAATCATTGGAATAACCGCTGGGTCCTATTTGGATGTCTAAATTGCATCTCACTCCATTTGCTTCCTCTTTGTCCTGGTTCTCCCCCCCCTTCCCCGTTACAGATGAAAATGAAAACTGATCCACGCAGGGAATTTGGAAGTTTATACATTCCTGCAACAAAGGCCTGCTGCCATTAATTATAACGAGAGAGTCGATCTTAATCTTTCCCTCTTATTCCGTTTTTCGCCTCTACAGCCGTCCGCGCACAGACACAAACCCTTCACTTTGGATACCAGGCCCGGCTTTTTCTTGCCCGAGCCACGCTATCTAGTCACACTGGGGGGGGGGGGGGCTTTCCCAATTAAAAGACTTAGTTTCTCCCTTTTCCCTGGGACGGTTTGCCCACCGCCCCGCCGAAGTTTCTTTACCGCAATTGCGCTTCCCTCTCTAAGCCTATTCGGAATTTGTTTAGCAAATCATTTCCGGCTCAGATTTTCAACCCAGTTCCGATCTGGAAGGAGCTACTTTCGTTAAACAAACGGGTTGAAAAAACGCCCCCACCTCTCCCCTCCGCGAACATGGCACTCGCTGACTCAAAGCACACACAGATATTCAAATATACTTGAATATCTTTGGGTAAGCAAAGAAGGGAGGACTATGGCCCTGTGTAAGATTCATTTCTCTTCCTGGACACTGAGGCGGTTTCTTCTTTTAAGTAGAAATGCAGGTAGGTCGCGAAGGGCTTCAGAAAATAAAGCTACAAGAAGCCTCCTTTTTTTTTAGGATTTCAGTGCTGCTGCTACGATTAAAGGTTTCTTTTATAATGCGATGCTTCGGAACTATTACAAATCTTGTCTTTCAAATGCACACTTTGTGAAGTGTACTTTGTGAAAGATAAAATGTAAATTTCCTTACTTTTATTGTGCTCAGCGTTCGGTGCCCTAATAATGGCTATGCTTAAAAGCTTTCCGATTCCCTTTTTAATAGGCCGATTTATTTAATTCCGCCTTTGTTTTTACCTTGGCAAATATCGAAGGGTCGCTTAGTGGAAGCGAATTAATAATGTTCAACCGTAAAATACTTACAGTTGGACTTCAGCGTGACCTTACTCTATTGTTAGGTTTGTTTCGCTGGGAGTTAAACATTTTGAAAAAAAGTAACGTGAGGAGCAATCGGACCTCCCACATTGGCGGTATAAAGACTTCGGAGCATTATGCGTGCCGGTTCCCCCCCCCCCCCATCCTATAAAAATCTCTCTCTGAAGAACAATCCTAAACAAACCCTCACATCACGGTCAGTCAATCCGGCAACGCGTACCGGAGGAAAACCTCAGTTAGCCAACCTAACCAGGACCTCTGTCAAAAAAAAGGGATCCCAAAGCAGATCCCCACAAAAAATCCACAGGTAGAATTCCACCCCTTCCCCCCCTTTTCCGCTACCTTGGAGAGAGACCTTCCTGGGAGATGGTCGGACTGGGCTTCTTTCTCCATTGGGTTTAGTTTTCAATATTCGCAGCGCTTTTTGCAAGGCTTGCGGAGGGAGCGAAATTGAGGGCGCCGACGATCGGACCGCCCCGATTCCACCCTTTCTCTCGTCCAAGTTTCCTCGCCCCACTCCTGCCGGTCCGGACTCAACGCGTATCTTTCGCCGGGGCTTTCCGAACGAACCCGCAAGCGTAGAAACGCGAGCACACACACACACACACGTGCGCGCGTGCTCAACTCCCTTTGCTCTCCCCGCCACCCCAGCCCAGATCTCCGAGATCCACCCGCGCGGCCCCCGCCCCATCCCACCCCACCCCAGCCGGAGCCTTTACCTTCGCTGAGTTTAGGAGTGTCCGCGTCCCGGTTCCTGTCGACGGCGCCCATGTCCAGCTCTCGCACCGGCGATCGCCGTCCCACCCCGCCGCTTCCTCCAGCTCCCCGGG
>NW_015404037.1:0-3047 GCF_001527695.2 Protobothrops mucrosquamatus
TTTCTTAGAAACCCTGTTACCCGGCAGTGTTCTGGAATGAGTTATTGTTCTGCCTGCTGCTCAGAATTCTGAGACTTTGCTGATTGCAGGCAAGTGTATGGTTGAAGTTCTCACCTCCGCCCCACATCTCCCAAAGGGCCAACTCTCTGTTCTTTCCCTTGTCCAGAGGACAAACCCTTAGTGCCTTCACCTTTTTTTTGTGTCAATCATCCCCTCAAGTCCTTAGTGCCTGCTGTACAGTTAGTCCTTGACTTACAAACATAATTGGGGCCAGAATTTCCATTGCTAAGCAAGGCACTTATTAAATGAGTTGCATCAGCCTTTGTGCAATTTTTTTTGCATAAAAAGATTTTATATCTTTTCTCTTTTTTTGCCATAGTTGTTAAGTGATCATTAAGTGAATCTGGCTTTGCCCATCAACACTGCTTGTTAGAAAGCTGCAGTTGGCAATCACATGACCCCAGAATGCTGCAACCGTCATAAGTACATGCCGGTTGCCAAGCACCCACATTTTGATCATGTGACTGTGATGGTTGTAAGTGCAAGGACTTTGTAGGTCGCCTTTTTTTCAGAGCTGTTGTAACTTGGGACAGTCACTAAATGAATGGCTGTAAGTTGAGGATTACCTGTACCAGACTGTAAGGCCAGATCCCATCTGCATGCCCCAGTACAAAAATCCACTGCCTCTTGGCATCATAGGGAAGCTCATTGCAAAGGGCTTTGTAACTGCTGAGCAGGGGCTGGCCCCATAAGCACCACGGCATTGTTTTGTGCCATTAGCAGAGCATGTTCAGAGACTCCCCTGCAACCTCCCTTCTTGTGCCACAAAAGCAGAAGTTGGTTGCCCAGCCCTGCAGTTCATCCTGCTCACTGAGGATTGAGATGTTGAGATTCTCCAGTACGGGAGATGGAGAATTCACATATGGGTTTTCATTGGATGCCTGCTCTTGAGACCAAGTAGTCAAACTTGACACGCCCCCTCTTGCTGATCCAGTCTTTAACTTGGTCTCAGCTCTTGACGACGTGTCTGGTGTGGCTCTCAGTCAATAGCAGGTTAGAAAACTTGAGTGAATTCTCCTTTCCCTTAAAAATCCCTTTCCAAACTTCCAGCTTTAATTTGGTTTTTCCCCTTTAAATTTCTTAGCACTGGGATCAGTGTTAGCATAAATTTCCACCCTTGAAGGAGATAAGGGAGTGGGGGGGGGAAAAATTTCCTTCCGATCCTTCCATCTTCCCCAGGGCTCTGGGGGGGGGGGAAAGCTCCCTAATACTCAGAACAGCCTCTGTGTTTGTTCTGTTCAAAGAACGGCTGTTCTTTCTCCCCGGGCACAACGTTTGCTCCAGCAGCCTGTCGTGCTGCGTTTGGAGCTTTTTCAACTTTCCGGACCTTCCCCAGCCGTCCGTTTCGATCGCAGCCGCCATTTTGGTTGCCGAAAAAGGCAACGAAGCCTATTTATTCGTTTTACAATTTGGCGATCGAAGAGAGGATCGCAGGGGGGGAAATTCACTAAGGCAATCAAACGCGGTTCCTGTAATCTATCCAGCCATCCAGAGCCTTAATTGGGGCCGCGGTGCTGTTGTTTTTTGCTAAATGAACTTGCGGCCGCCATTTTAGGCCCGAAATTTAGGGCGAGGTACTGCAAGGCCTATCTTAAATTTCCAGCTCTCTACCTTTAGTGCGTGTTTACAGAAAATCATCCAAAGAGAGAATTTAAATTTGCCTTTTGAATTTGCTCAATTACTGATCTCCTCAGGTCAATAATAATAATTATTTAATATTTGGCGGCCGCCATTTTGATTACCACTTGGCAGCTTCTTAGGCCCAAAGGGGCGAATACACATCAGCTGACCTCATTCAAATCATCTAACATGCACTCATTATCTGTTTCACCAATTACAATATTAATACTCTTGGGGTAGTCTCAAATTATTTTATCTCTTACCTGAGCCTAATTTTTTCTTCAAGCCATCTGCTCCCTCATTGGGGATTTTTTCCTGGTGCACATTGCCTGGCCACCTAAGGCCTCCGGGGAGGAACACAAGGGGTGGTTCCAACCGTGCCTTCGGTACCTAACTCAAGGGCCGTGACCATTACCCAGAGAGAGAATTTATTTTTGGGTCAGGTGGTCAGGGGAACAGCCTCTGTGTTTGTTCCAACTTCGCCTCCGCCAGCTTCTTGTCTGCCAGAGCATCACCTCAGCTTATCTGAGACTGCTCCACTGGGATGGAAGGCTCTTCGTTACCTCAATCCACTCCATCTTCCAGTCACGGCTGCACTACATCCTCTGGACAGGGGACGGCAGGCAAGGCAAAAGCAAAAACTAAACATGTGCTCACGAAGCCTTCTAGGCTGGCGGAGAAGCAAGCCAGCCGTAGGCACCAGGCTCTGGAGAAGGAGTTCTCCAGAGCGCAGAGGCAAGCCGGGCTTGAGTCAAGGCAGCTGGAGGATACTGAAGTTGATCTGCCCTTAGGACCATCCTCTTCTGTCCAGGGAGTTTGGTCTGTTCCGGGAACCCCGGTGAACATAGGTTCTCCCCCCACTGTGGTTCAACACTCCACAATTCCCTCTGGGACAGTTTTAGAGCCCACAGTTACGCCCACCGCTTCGGGTCCCAGGGGGGTGGACTTGGCGGACATCTTTGCTGATGCGCGCCTTGAGGCTTTGCTCTCCAAGGTGGTGGATAGAGCCTTAGCCCAGCGCCCCTCTCCATCACCTGATCAGGGGGCTTCCACCTCGGCTATGCCCACTTACGAGATCCCCGCAGAATTTCCCATGATTCAGGAGCCTATGTCTCCCGCACACTCTTCGGTGAGTGGTTTCTCCTTCCCTCAAGGTGGGGAGCAACCGGATCTTCTGCTTTCGGAAGATGAGGAACTCCCTCCTGAACCTTCCACTTCAGGGGGTCTCTTTAATCCGGCTCATTTCCTGTCAATTCTTCGTAAGGCTACAGCAACCGCAAACTTAGGGTCAGACCAATTCCCTCAACCACCAGTGGCGTCGGATACCGACCCTCACCCAATTTTTTTTGAGAAAGTGGCTACCGAAC
>NW_015404038.1:0-3047 GCF_001527695.2 Protobothrops mucrosquamatus
CCATGGGGAGCCCCATGTAAAGAGCGTTACAGTAGTCCAGGCGAGAGGTGACGAGAGCCTGAGTGACTGTGCGCAAAGCGTCCCGGTCCAGAAAGGGGCGCAACTGGTAAATCAGGCGCACCTGATAAAACGCCCCCCTGGTCACGGCCGACAAATGATCTTCCAGTGTCAGCCGTGGATCCAGGAGGACTCCCAGATTTCTTCCTGTTAACATCTGTAAAACATACCCAGCTACAGACAACAGGTGAAAAGTCTTCAGCACTCCTTCAACGTTAGTTGTGGAAACTGGAACCATGGCTACAGTATGAAATAATATAAGACAGAGAGATCAGCTAGAGTTTTCTGGGGAAGATTCATCTCTTGTTTTATCTTCATGGACCAAAATTATGAAAGCCTTGTCCTTACTATCCACTGGAGTATGAAATTAATTTTTAAAGATCTGCATATATGAAAATGAAGCAGAATTGTAGCTGATAGTAAAAACATAAAGGTAGTGTGATGGAATTATAAAGAAGAAAATGAATTAGAAACGCTGTTAAGTATAAAAATAAAAATAAACCACATTTTCGAAAAGGACAGTAGGAAACTATTCCCCTATTCTTGCCAAGGAAACTTCTTGGCTTTGATTATTTCCCAATTTTCTCTCCCGATTCTGCCTATGGTGGCTGCTGAGATTCTGAAGAATTTGAAATACAGAATACAGTACAGAATAACAGAGTAGGACTGAACCTTGAAAGTCTTCTAGTCCAACCTTCTCTTTAAGCAAGAGACTCTATACCATTCTGGACAATTGGCTGTGCGATCTCTTCTTAAAAACTTCTAGTAATGGAGCACCCACCATTTCTGAAGGCAAGCTGTTCCACTGATTAATTGTTATCACTGACAGGAAATTTCTCCTTAATCCTAAATTGGATGTCTCTTTGTTAAACTTCCATCTGTTACATCTTGTCTTGCCCTCAGGTGCTTTGGAGATTATTCAACTTATTCAACCTTGACTATAACATCTAGATACTATCCCTCTGTTGATACAGCCTAGAACTATATTGGCTTTTTTGGCAGCTACAGCACACTGCTGCCTCATACTTAAAAGATTGTCAATAGGACTCCGAGATCTCTCTCAGAGTTACTGCTGTTGAGCAGGTAGTAGCTTTTCTGTACCGGTGCATTTGGTTTTTCTTGCCTAAGTGTAAAACCTTGCTTTTCTCACATTTTATTTAAAGGTACTTGTAATCTATTGTTTGATCCTTTGAACCTTTGAAGTACTCACCTTAGAGAGCAATGGAAACAGCTTAGAGTTCTTTTCTAACATTAAATGAGGAAAAGTCACAGATATTCCATATATAGAAAGCAACCAGTGTGTATTTAAATATTATATCAGCCTTTCTAATAGTAGAGCTGTCACTCCAGAAACTAGAAATCCATTTCCAATCCAAGCAGAACATCTATCAAACATCCAGTGAGGGGTTGGAGTTTATTTTAACAGTGAGGATATTTAGGAATGCACTCTGTCTAAATTGTATAAGTCCCTCCACTCTATAACATGATTGCTTTCATTGCAAATGGCAGGATCAGCATTCATATATATATTTTGAAGTGTCTCTGCAGCATTTTTTGAGCATTTCAAATGTGTTTTTGTATAACAACCAACAAATCAAAAGTGATTTGGAAAACAGCCGTGCCACACATCAAACGTACCCATTGAGCATGAGTCATGCTATGCAAGTTTTCCCATAAGAATTTGAAAACCAAGTGCTAGGACTCTAGGATGAATATATGGGAAAGGTTTTCTTTCCTCACCTTATTACAAGGAACCGTTCCATATCTGCATGAAAAAAGATTTTCAGCTCCTGCTTGCTTTTCAGCTGAGCCCCTTTTTTTAAAGTGCCCTTTCCACTGAGTCTTAGTCATCATCTGTAGTCACCTCCTTTCTGACATCTCTATAGTAACAAGTGAGACATGAAGGCAGGACCATACTGCAAAGTGCTATGCATCTTCCAGGAAAGATATTAGCATGTAAATTTAAATGGGAGTCAGTGACATTCTCTGTCTGATCTGATCATCAGACTGTATCAGAAGTGTATTGTTCATGCTATTAGAAGATATATCTTTTGTATAGGTAGTTTTCCACCTTTTTTAATTAGTGGAAAGACAGAAGCATCAAAAAAAAACAACAGGAGCAAGTGAGAGACAAAATACATTGTCCTCTGAATGAAATCCATTTAAAAGTTTTTCAAGAGGCAGTATTTGACTCTTTCTTTTTAAAAACAAAATATTTACAAACCAGCACCCTGAAAGGAACAATGATCACCCATCCTCCCTCTTCCTTCCAACTATTTCTGTTCGGATAAGCCTCTCAAAAGAAATGGGCTGTTTTCTTCTTCTGTCATAACTATAATTTTCTACAACTTGGTTCTTTCGTTTCTCAGAAGTAAAAGTCTCTTAATGGCTTCAAGGAGATTTTTGGATAACTCTTTCTTTATCTGTAATAAAACAAACAATTGCCTGGGAGAGGGCTTGACTGATATAGTAATTCAATCACTGGCATTTGATGATCTATTAAATTACTCCTTGATGGCTCCAGATCCACCTCTAACTGAAAAGGGACTCTGTGCTCTGAGTAATCACTCTTTCCATTAGCCTTCAAATAACCCATACATCGGAAGTCAGCAAGTAGCATTACCAAGTGGTCAGGTAGGGGGAAAAACAGCTTAGCTAACTCTTGTGACTAACTCTACTTTGTTTATGCAGGAACTGGAAGATGAGCTTTTCATATAATATCAACTGTAAGTGTTTACAAATTAGGCTTCTGTCAAAGGCATAAAATAGAAACTGGCAACCAAAGTTAGCTAGCCTATCCACTGAGCAGTTAAAATAGTTTTGTACTCCAGTGGCAGAATTATATCTTATTATTTTCATCCGTGTCATTGGAAACTAGAGAGTGGAGTGTATTTTTGATGAACAGAAATGCCTGCGTTTTCAAAGGAGTCAATTCTTTCAGCTCCAGTAATTAAGATCTCCCCAGATATCCATACTAAGAAGAGCTGTGG
>NW_015404039.1:0-3047 GCF_001527695.2 Protobothrops mucrosquamatus
TATTTGCCTTCTCTCTCTCTCTCTCTCTCTCTCTCTCTCTCTCTCTCTCTCTCTCTCTCTCTCTCTCTCTCTCTCTCTCTCTCTCTCTCTCTCTCTCTCTCTCTCAGGGAGTGAGTGAGTGCACTGGGACTGAAATAACAGAAACATTTAAATCAGGTGACATTTTTGTATTGTTTACTGTATTAGGTTAGAAGCACATTCTTTGCTAGGTAATGATCACTGCGTTAATTTAACTGGAATCAATACAAGTAGTAACAGCAGTTTAGGACCTTAATAAACAATTAATTTTATAGCTTTAAAACAACAAAATCACTGGAGCAATCCAAATGAGCCTAATATGGAGCTATGCATTATCAATACAACTAACTACGCTTGTCCAACTTGAAGAAAGTATCCAGTGACTAAAATGAGATTAAGAAAATATATTTACAATTTTTTCAGCCATTGTTTAACCCTCTCGATTAGCCCTTTTGATTAACCCTCTTGATCAATCTCTTTCTTTGTTCTTATGAGTCCCATCGTATCAGTGTAATGGAATATCAGCTTCAATGGTAGATGTGATTTAGGCAACAATGCTTTAGTTTGAAAATGGTTGGAAAACTTTACTTATTTATTTGCTTAGAAAAAAATATATCCATTATTTAATACAACATAGGTGTTGCATTGGGCTTAGATATCAGCACATACTATATAAAAATATTGCAATAATGTACTATAATACCTGGGGAACTCTGTCAAGCTGATTCAACTGTCCTTTGGTAGGCAATGCTGGGGTTTAATTTGCTTTATATCTCTTTCTAAGAATCTGGAAAGAAATGCGGCATGATGCTAAATTGGCTCTGAGATCAAATAAAGTAAACAGTGAAGAACTAAGTAATAAAGAAAGAAAGAAATAACATTTACTGCTGCTGACCCATGGCCCCATTTCTATTAGTATTTCAGACCCAATGCATTCATTACATAATGTTATGGCTTTATTTCAGAGCTCTGATGATAGCTGAAAGAAAATAAATATGGGAATAAGTCTTATGTTACAATTACTTCCTGCGGCACTGTTAGCCTTGAACTTGGGTGATTCTAAGCAAGCAGCAACTTTAGTTGATCTATCTACATTTTCTTTTAAAAAAATCTTATAAGAACCATCCTTGCCATAACGGGAAGCTTCCCAAGCTGGTGCCTTTCAGGTAGAGAATTCGCTGCAATAAATGTTTTATTTTCAACAAATATACCATGTCAAAGAGCTAGCAGTCCAGGAACAGTTTTCTCTTAATGGCTCTAATAATGTGGCCATGATGGATTTTCAGGCAGCAAAATGATTCATCCAACTCACAATTACAGTAACAAGCTTTGGAACATGCTATATCATTCACAGTGATGGAAATGTAACAGCATGTGGTTTTGTTGAAGCATTGCTTCATTCCCTTTGCAGTTGTCCATCCAGCAGAAATACAATGGATTCTCATTTTGTAACCCCAAACATAGTTCTATATGTCTGCTATTAAACTTATCTGTATTTTTTACTCCAGTTAAGACAGTTTTATTCTTCTGTGTTTTAGTGGTTAATACCTGTTTCTCTCATGTTGCAACACAGAAGTTGGTTTGCAAAGTTCCCTGACATATTTGAAAAAAATAGATTGCCAAAGTCCCTTATTTTTATTATACAAAAGAAAAGGGAGAAAAAGCATCTTATTTAAGACAATTTGTTGATTCTTTAGTTCTTACATGGGGGCATGATGACCCAGTGGTTAAAGATGCTGTCTCTCATCATGAAAAGTAATTTGGACCTACTGCTTCCCTTCATCCATTGCAATTAATGCTTATTTCTAATTCTTGTTGAAAAATTTAACATGTGAGATGCAGTTCACATAGACAAACTCACTATTCATTTTTTCTATTACAACTTCCACAGAGAATTTTTCCCAATAGAACATTGAAGATTATCTTAAAGATTTTTCTTCACCAACCATTAGCAAGATCACAAATCTTTTTTAGGGCACCCAGGGACTCACTCACCCATTTTGCAGCTGAATGGTGGACAAGAGCAGGCTGAACTCAAGCAGCCATGTTGAACAGCCAGCTAATTCAAAATGTTGGTGATCTTTTTGAACTGTGGATTCTTCAGCTTTCTAATTATGCCCAGTTTCAATCACAAACTTTGCTGAAATTTTCAAGAATCTTGAAACAATAAATCTAGGAACAAAACCTTTTTTCCTTTCTTTCCACATTTGATCCTGTGCAATAAATTTTGTGCCTTCTAAAAATTCCCTATTTGAATTGTTAGTTGCAGTTGCACATTTAGATTTTCCACATTATGAGAATTTTTTTGTCATCAATGGATTCCAGATACCCAGGGAGGAATAATAATAATAATAATAATAATAATAATAATAATAATAATAATAATAATAATAATAATAATAATAATAATAATAATAATAATAATAATAATAATAATAATAATAAAGAAGTTGGAAGGGACCTTGGAGGTCATCTAGTCCAAGCCCCTGCTCAGGCAGGAAACACTATACCATTTCGGACAAATGGCTGTCCAGTCTCTTCTTAAAAACTTCCAGTGTTGGAGCATTCAGCGCTTCTGGAGGCAGGTTGTTCCACTGGTTAATTGTTTTTTTGTTTTTTGTTTTCCAAATTTTTTTTTATTATTTTCAATATAAGAAAAAGAACAATCACAAGTACATCACAATTGAAAACCCCCCCCACCCCCCACCCGGACTTCCCAAACCTAATCCCAGGATACTATTCATCTAAAAGTAACCTTATACTAATATCCCTAGCTCCACAAAATATAATTCTACATGAGTAGGTGAAATATATGTATATATATAAAAAGAAGAAAAAAATTTTTATCTAAAAACCTAACCTATATTCCACCATTCTATGCTTATTTTGAATATAAACAATCCATCTTCTCCATATTGATAAAAATTGTTCATTTGAATGATCCTTCAAATAAGCCGAAATCTTTGCCATTTCAGCAAGATGCGAAACCTTCACTCTCCAGTCCTCTATTGTAGGTAAAACTTGACTCT
>NW_015404040.1:0-3046 GCF_001527695.2 Protobothrops mucrosquamatus
TCTTACTGTATGTATTTCTATTTTTCCCAGTTTCACCCATCCTGGTCTTTTAATAAAGCATCAAGATCTACACACAGGGTCTATTTTATTGGAAGATAGGTGGATTTAGCTGCATGTCAAGCTGCACACAGAGTAACATGTAGTGAGGACAGAAGTCAAGAGTATACTGAGCAAGTCTATCATAAGTCTACTAAGCCGAGTTCCGGTTCCAGTTCGCGGTGACTCCGGTTGTGTTTGGAGACTCGTCTCAACTCCGGCCGTGTTTTCTTCGCCGGTAGACCCCACAGTGGGTCAAACCTAGACCTGGAGGGACAACCACCGAGGAGGAGGCTTGCTGGTGACTGCAGGAGGGTGGCAGCTTCTCCCGCGGTCCCAGCTATCTCCTTAGGGCCGACGGAGCAAAAGATCGTCCTGTAAGATGGCCGATTACCCTGCTGCACCAGCCAAAATTCACAGGTACATCTAAGCGTGAAAGACCCACTGTGGATGATCGGGTAAGACCCCTCCTGCTCCTCTCTTCACCCTATTTTGTCTTTTTTTGCCTATAAAAGCTTTTTTGGAATTATTTCCCTATCTTGAAAAAGCAGCTTTTGTTTGCGTTGGAAGAAAGGCGTTGTACTTTTAATGATTACTTTTCATTTTTATCTACTTTGGGTTACAGAAAAAACTCTGTTTTAGACCTGTACTACTATTCTATACTGGAAGATTATTTCTTTTCCCATCTTTTTCTTTAAAAGACAGAAAAATGGAAAAGAAAAAAAAAGGTGTCTGGGAAACACTTTTTAATCTACTGAGGACATCTAGTGGCAAAAAGGTAACATTGCAATTGCTGGTTAGTGTTTGGAGATGAGGTGGATTTGACCTTCAAACTATTCTTGAAAAGAGAAGCTGATGCAGCTGTTTGAATTGTGGGGGTGGATATTGTTTAACTTTTACTAAATACAGCCTCCACTAAAAGAAAAAAGGGACTCTCTTCAACTACTATTAAAATGGAGAAACCTCATTCACAATTAAACTGTAAACTTATATTGGAAAAGATTTATGAGGTTACTGAAGAAATATGCGCCAAAATGATAGAGTTCACTAAAGAACTAAGAGCCAGAAGCCTTACTCCAAATGCTAAAACTGACTTTCAGACTGCACCTGACCATTCTATAAATCAAAATACACCAGAAGAGGAATTAATTGAAATTAAAGAGGAATTTATTTTACCTTACAAGCACTTCATCTATATCTTTGAGGATCAGAAAAATCAAAGACTATGACTTGAACCTTGGTGGGATAACCCATAGGCCAAGGAGGGATATTTGAAATGAGACCAGGTCCAGCTATAAACAAGACTTGTGATAAAATTAAGGAGTTAAGAGATCAGAACTAGAATATATCTGGAAAAGATACCTGAAGTGATAATGTGTTTATTTAAGGTTAAAGTTAACTATGGTAACTGTAAATTTATAAGGCTTAAAACAGGTTTAGAATTTATAGAAATTTAATCCAGAAATGGATTATTTTAAATATATTATATTTTTTGACAGCCCCATGGCGGCAGTGGGAGGACGGTGAAGGGGCGCAGCCGCCCGGGCCAAGGTGGGGCCGGGTGGCGGAGTGTCTCACGGCAGCAGCGGCAGCGGGAGGACAGCCAAGAGGCGCCACACAGGAGGTGGGGAAAGGGCTGGACAGGTACCGTAGGGCAATCTCTCGACCTGCGAGATGGCCGAAAGGTGCGGGCGGAGTGGGGAAGGCGTTGTACTTTTAATGATTACTTTTCTGTACTTTGGGGTACAGAAAAAACTCTGTTTTAGACCTGTACTACTATTCTATACTGGAAGATTATTTCTTTTCCCATCTTTTTCTTTAAAAGACAGAAAAATGGAAAAGAAAAAAAAAGGTGTCTGGGAAACAATTTTTAATCTACTGAGGACATCTAGTGGTGAAAAAGTAACATTGCAATTGCTGGTTAGTGTTTGGAGATGAGGTGGATTTGACCTTCAAACTATTCTTGAAAAGAGAAGCTGATGCAGCTGTGGGAATTGTGGGGGTGGATATTGTTTAACTTTTATTAAATACAGCCTCCACTAAAAGAAAAAAGGGACTCTCTTCAACTACTATTAAAATGGAGAAACCTCATTCACAATTAAACTGTAAACTTATATTGGAAAAGATTTATGAGGCTACTGAAGAAATATGCGCCAAAATGATAGAGTTCACTACAGAACTAAGAGCCAGAAGCCTTACTCCAAATGCTAAAACTGACTTTCAGACTGCACCTGACCATTCTATAAATCAAAATACACCAGGAGAGGAATTAATTGAAATTAAAGAGGAATTTCAATTAACCTTACAAGCACTTCATCTATATCTTTGAGGATCAGAAAAATCAAAGTCTGAGACTTGAACCTTGATGGGATAACCCATAGGTCAAGAAGGGATATTCGAAATGAGACCAGGTCCAGCTATAAACAAGACTTGTGATAAAATTAAGGACTTAAGAGATCAGCACTAGAATATATCTGGAAAAGATACCTGAAGTGATAATGTGTTTATTTAAGGTTAAAGTTAACTATGGTAAGTGTAAATTTTTAAGGCTTAAAACAGGTTTAGAATTTATAGAAATTTAAACCAGAAATGGATTATTTTAAATATATTATATTATTTGACAGCCCCATGGCGGGAGCGGGAGGACGGCGAAGGGCTGCGGCTGCCCGGGCCAAGGTGGGGCCGGGCCGCGGAGAGCTTGGTGGCAGCGGAAGCAGGAGGACGGGGAATGGGTGCGGCTGCCCAGGCCGAGGTGAGGCCGGGTGGCGAAGGGCCACGGCTGCCCGGGCCGATGTGGGGCCGGGCGGCGGTGAACTCGGCGGATGCGGCAGCAGGACAGGGAAGGGGCGTGGCTGCCCGGGCCAAGGTGGGGCCGGGCAGCGAAGGGCCACAGCTGCCCGGGCCGAGGTGGGGCCGGGCGGCGGAGAGCTTGGTGGCAGCCGCAGCAGGAGGACGGGGAATGGGTGCGGCTGCCCGGGCCGAGGAAGGTGCCACCGATGGGGCCGAGGTG
>NW_015404041.1:0-3046 GCF_001527695.2 Protobothrops mucrosquamatus
AAACCATGTGTCCATGACTTCATAACACATGCTTCACCACTTGACCCTTTGTTCTACCTGTCAACTGCTAAACTTCGACCCTAACTTGGTAATTAGGTAATAAGAGCTGTGGTGGCGCAGTGGTTAGAATGCGGTACTGCAGTTACTTCTGCTGACTGTTGGCTTCCAGCAGTTTGGCAGTTCGATACTGACCAGCTGACTCAGCCTTCCATCCTTCCGAAGTCAGTAAAATGAGGACCCAGATTGTTGGGGGCAATATGCTGCCTCTGTAAACCGCTTAAAGAGGGCTGTAAAGCACTGTGAAACGGTATATAAGTCTAAGTGCTATTGCTATTGCTAATTGTAAACCAGGTTCATTATTTTAGTAAATGTGCAACATATCCCTAGTTATTACCTATGGAAGAATGTGTTAAAACTCTAATCATAATACTGTTGGGACAAAATCTTATTGAAGTCTATGGAAATTTCCTCTGAGTAAGTAGTTATAAAATACCTTCTAGCTGAGTTTAATATTCAACCTACTCACTCCACTGAGGGGAAGAAAAAAGGTTCTCCATTTTAATATGTAAGTTAAATTCAGTGAATCAATGAAAAAGAGAAAACAGAAAACCTGAAACTAAAAATAAATTCATCAGAGAAGATTAAAAAATAAGTCTCATTGATAGAATTTTCATCAAGGGAATTAAAGGGATGCACACATATAGCACAGACCTGTGTAAAAATTCTCAATATGATCCTTTTCCAAAAGCCTGGATCAATGGAAAGAAAACAGAAGAGCTGTGCTAATTAAACTCATCATAATATTAATCTCCCAATATATCTTGCAAAAGATAGATAAAAGTAAAGTCATTAGTAACCGCTGTATGCTATGAAGTTAAATACGCAGATAAAAATATATGTTATTAAGAATAAGATATTTTATATTTATTGGAGGAAGAAACAAGGCTGATAACAACACGCTGATAGCTGAAAATGTGAAAAATATGCAAATTGTAGTAATTAAACTACAGGAATATGGTGGAAAAAACGTGACTAAACTAAATATAAACAAAATAAATTAATGTTTTAAAAAGCAGCATTAGAATAGACAAAAAAATACTTACTGTAAGTGGTAGTTAGTTTCTGCCTTTTAAGAATCAATCATCAATGGTAAAGAAAAAGCTGTCAACATGTACGCCGTAGACTAGCACTCAGTAATGCAGCCATAAGGCCTTGGAAAAGATATTTAAATTCTGTGATGTGCAAACCGCAGTTTTCTCTGCGAATGCTCTTTGGAAGCAAAAGTTGGAATTTGAAGAAGCAGGATAGAAAGAATGTTGATGCTTTTGAACTTTGGTGTTGGAGAAGACTCCTGAGAATACCTTGGACAGCCAAGAAAACAAACAAATGACTCATTGAACAAATCAATCCAGATTTCTCACCTGAAGGAAAATGATCAGGCTTAAATTGTCCTACTTTGGGTACATTATTAAAGATCTACAACAGGGGTCTTCAAACTTGGCCCTTTTATGACTTGTGGACTTCAACTTCCAGAATTCCTCAGCCAGCCAGCGTGCCTGACTGAGGAATTCTGGGAGTTGAAGTCCACAAGTCATAAAAGGGTCAAGTTTGAAGACCCCTGATCTACAACTACGGAAGGCTCTAATGCTGAAAAAGGTGGAAAGAAAGAAAAGAGTAAGGTAGATGGACTCAATTACAGCAGTGATGAATGCAACTTTAGGGATGGATTATCAGGGAGAAAATTTACCTATGTGCAGTGCTTTTTTTCTAAAAAAAAAAAAAAAAAGGTGCCGGAACTCACACACATCATACAACCCGCCTTGCCTACCCTACAAGGTTCCATCCAAAAAAGGTGCTGGAACTCCATTCTGGGCATTCTATGAGAAAAAAGCCTTGCCTATATGATTGATACCAACTTGATGACACATAATCAATCAACTTTGTATTTATAGTAGCATACATGTAGGAGATGGATAATTGTCCAATAATCATGTATTCAAAAGCTTTCAAAAGCTTTTTTGGGTAAATGTTTGGTAAATATTAACCACGTCCATTGAAAGCAGGATGGAGGGAAAAGTAGGTTGTGTTTTTCAGGAAACTGATAGTCACAAACTACTAAACAATTGATTCACATGGATGATAGCAAACAGCAAGTTTTGGTAAATATTGTCCATAGCAATAAAAGAACAGGAATTTGTTTTGGTTTTACTCAGTTGAAAAAAAAAATGAGCAGGAAGCACATACTGTAGAAGATAGCCAGAGGTGTAACATTAACAACAGTTGCAGCCTATGTGAAAAGTTAATTTTTGAGGAGATCTTAGGTGACACTACATCATATTTGTTAATAGCTATGTCTAAAAATAGATAATGTTTATCCCTTATTTCTGGAATAATTATTTTTTTTTTTATTACCCACTCTCAATGAGTTTCTTTTGGCAGTTACAGATAGTCCTTTAAATAGGATCACAAGTGGGACCAGAATTTCCATTGCTAGACAAGGCAACTGTTAAGTGATTTGCAGCTGATTTTATGACCTTTTGTGCCATGATTGTTAAGTGAATCACTGCAATTGTTAAATGAATCAAGTGGTCTCTAAGTGAATCCAGCTTCCCCCCATTGACTTTGATGAAAGCTGTCTGGGAAGGTTGCAAAGGTGATCACATGACCCCAGGACATTGCAATCATCATAAATGCATGTCGGTTGCCAAGCAACATAATTCTGATCTCAGGATTGTGGGGCTGTAAATTTAAATGGTTGCTAAATGAACGGTGATAAGTCGAGGAACTATCTGTATAGCAAATGCAATTTGCTCTTCTAGCAGTAATTATCTCTCATGAATGACTTGGCCAAACTGCTGATTCAAAAAGTCATTAGAAAACCTCAAATTAAACCACTTAGCTTTTTCTCCCAGGTATTGGTTAAGGAAGTTGATCTCCATCTTGATTGCTTTGTTGGCTTGAAGTTGTATAAACAGGCTGTGGTAGGGTATAGGAAACCTTTCCTAATCTGCTTTTCTGGATGGGTTGGACTTCAGTTCCCATAAAG
>NW_015404042.1:0-3046 GCF_001527695.2 Protobothrops mucrosquamatus
TTAATAGAATCATATATGTAAGTATTAATGTCATTGTAAAGGGTACCAAATCAAAGAGCTAGTGAGGCCTATATTATGAAGTATTAGATTATACCAGACACTTCCTTGAATTAGTTCAACCCGGTAAGGTCATGAGAAGGCCTGTTTAGACTCCTCACTCTTGAGATGAGAGCTAAAGATCTACAGACCTTCTCTGCTGCTTCTCCTGTATTTCAGAACATCTTGCCTCCAGAGGTTTGTGAAGACCCTTCCTCTAGGCATTTTATGAAGGTGTTAAAACACAATTCCACCATGTTTTTAACTATCATAAACAATTCTCAATTTATGGACCAGAACCTCCATGGCTAAACAATGCAGTTGTTAAAGGAGTCACTCCTGATTTTATTTTTTTTGCCATAATCATTAAGCGAATAACCATGGTCATTAATTGAATCAGTAGCTGTTAAGTGAACCTGTGCTGTTAAGTCTCCCAGTGACTTTGCTTGTTGGCAGCTCAATCAGCAATCATGTTATCTTAGGATGCTGTAACCATCATAAATACTTCCTGGTTGCCAAATGCCTGAATTTTGATCATGTGACTACAGAGATGCTGTGATAGTTATTAAGTGTGAAGACCAGTCCTAAAATCACCTTTTTCAGTGCCGTTGTAACTTTGAACACACATTAAACAAATGATTACTGAACATGGTTGCTATCTTGATGATTTCTACAACTGTATGCCTTTGTTTTGATTCAGAAATCCTTGCTGTCCTGCAGTACATTTCAGCAACTTAAATTTTTGATTATATCTTATCAATTCCAAAGAATTCCAAAAAGACAAAAACAACTTTGATCAGAAATGGCATACTCTATTAAAGTGGCCAAGTTTGTGATTTTAAAATCAGAATAAAGTATATTTCTAAGCAGAAAGCTAGTTCTTAGAAATACAATTTCCTATCTGCTTTTCCCATGTGATGAGTACAGCAAAGGAAAGAAATCATTATAATTTCTTTTGTGGAAGTAGCCTTAATTTCCAGAAGCTTTGTTGTCCAATAAAAGCAACAAGATTAGGAGTATGGATGGAAAATGATACTGTATTGACGCAATACCATTGTGTGCGTGACTTGAATCTTTGAAGAGTTGATGGGTTTTCCTTGTTCGGTCTAAATTATTATAGAGGAAAACATGTATTAATTATATAACACCACACATATGAACTTCTAAGTTTCCTTTTGGAATTTATTTACACTGTACAATTAATAGCTCTGAAAAACCTTTATGACCTCAGTGCTTCCCAAGGGATTCATCATTTCCTGAAAAATAATAATTCCTTTTCTGGGAAAATATTTTAATACATTTAATAGATATAGTAAGTGAATGTTATAAAAGTAGAGCGCATTCTGGTGGACACTATTACGAACTGGTACTTGGTCATATAGCTAAAAACTATAACAAAAAGTCCTTACTATGATACAAACATTGCAGATTTTCAAGTTAGCTGGTGAATTTTTGTCATTAACAGAGGCATTCCTTAAAAACAAAACAAAATACACGAACTAATCAATAATGAAATAATAAAATGGTGATTCAAACAGAAATGCCATTATCATCCAATCCACCCTCCAACACATCACATATGATCTAAAGCTCAAGGAAAGAGCCATATCCTGAAAGCCTTTCTGAAACCTATCAAAAAGATCAGGGCTACCTTTGTGGTCATTAGAACTATCACTGAAAAGGCATGGCTCCTGGAAAGACCTGGAATATACCTTTCCTGTCAGAATATGTGGGACAGGGAGATACCATAGGGCAGTGATGGCGAACCTTTTAGAGATCGAGTGCCCAAACTGCAAACCAAAACCCACTTATGTATCATTGGGTGCCGGGTGGGCGTGGCCCATTGGGTGGGCGTAGCCTATTGGGTGGGCATGGCTGCAGTGGTAACGGCAGACTGGGTGGGACTAAGAAGTTCAATCAATCCATTCCAACTTTGCGAGATTTTTTTTCCTCGCGAGAAGTTGAAATTGATTGATTGATTGAACCTTTTTTTTTTGCACACGGCGGTGGAGGCCTAAAGCGAAAAGGTTTTATAAAACCCAGCTGAAGACCTAGGATTGGGGCGATGGCGCGCGTGCCCACAGAGAGGGCTCTGCGTGCCACCTGTGGCACGCATGCCATAGGTTCGCCACCACTGCCATAGGGAGAAGGCAATCCTATAATTCAGAGGTCCCCAACCTTTTGGGCACCAGGGACTGGTTCCATGGAGAGAGGTTTTTCCGTGGACCGGAAGGTGCATGGTTTTGTATGCTGCTTGCATCCTACAGATGGTGCTTTGCTAGTCTGTGCGGATCAGTTGCTGGCATGCTATGGCCCGGACCATGGCCCTGAACTCAGAAGCCAATTAAGGTCCTCAATTAACAACCGTGCGGTCCTGAGATTACAACAGCAAATAGGATGCTGGGATTGCCATTGCTACTTGATGAGATCATGTGGTGTCATGCTTTATGAACGCACCGCTTAGCAATAGACATTAGACTCCAAATTGCCATCAAAACCTGAGAATTATGAAATGGTACTGCCAGAGAAGAAAATATAAATATTGCTACTGAATTCCTCTGGGTGTTCAAAGGAACTGGCAGTGTATGTCCCTTTCAGAAATATTACTGCATAATCCCAGATAAGGAAGTAGGAACCTGCTGTATTTTTTAAAATTCTTCACAAAATATATTACCACAGCTAGCTTGTAATGAGCTTTCTTACCCTTTTAAAACCAATTAGAGTTTGCAATAATATTACCACATTATCTGCAGAATAATAGCCAGTTTGGTATAAGGGTAAAGGCATCGTTAGAAACTGTGAGACTGTGAGCCTTAGGCACAAAACCAGTTGGGTGATTTGGGCCAGTCACTTTCTCTGAGTCCTAAGAAGGAAGCAATGGCACTTCTGAAAAACCTTTCCAAGAACAGACAGCAGAACTGAATATATGGAATATATATGGATCCACTGGCCAATGTTGGTTGCTAGAAGTCTTCCTACTTTAAATAATACTAATACATTAAGTTGAACA
>NW_015404043.1:0-3044 GCF_001527695.2 Protobothrops mucrosquamatus
TGGTTTCTTTCTTTTTCTTTATTTTTTTAATGTCCCAATTAGATGTCATTGTAAATCACCACTACAGTTTTATATCTTGATCTATTAAAGATATATGTTTATATGGTTAGCAAAATGCATAAATAGCAGTTAGCAATATACTATAGAGAAATGAAGTTGTTTCCCCGAAAATGTCAAAAGCATTAATTACTTTCTTCTTTGTATATGTGTGTGTGTGTGTGTGTGTGTGTGTGAGTGAGAGAGAGAGAGAGAGAGAGAGAGAGAGAGAGAGAGAGAGAGAGAGAGAGAGAGAGAGAGTGGAGGGAAAGAAAAAGTTATATGTGGAAAATAAGAATGAGTTAGGCTTTACAAGAAACAATTTCCTTGCAATACATTTTAAAAAAAAACTCGATTGGATTTTTTTTTAAAAGAGATGTTAAGTGGAAAGTTCCTCATTATTCTAGGAACTGCATGCTCAGAATTGATCAATGCTGTTGCAAGCATATACATCTAAGTGCAGAATTTTCCTCAACAGCTCTATTGGGGTTAAATGTTTTATATAGCTATATCAATTTAAGTAGCTCACTTTATTTTCTAAGGAGAGGGATATACAATGAACTGCCAAAAGAGGCAAGCAATTGGGGTTTATTTTTTTGACAGAAGAGGAAATTCAGGTTGCGTTTTAGTGAAGTTGCTTAAATTTTAAAAAATAAAACAATTCAGCAGTAGTACAAACTGTTAAAGATCATATGCTGATGTCATTTTTGTTGTACAGTAGTAGTAGTAACAATAACACTAGATGAAATGGAGAGTATATCAATGTAGTTCACTATGGTTAATTATGATGGCCAAATTCCAGCCATCTAATCTGGGGGGGGGGGGAGGAGAAATGGAAGGTCATGAAGTTTTAAATGAGAGCAGGGTTTAGTTTAATGTCAAATCAGATAATTCAATTCTGCCTAACTTAATTTTCCATACTGCTTTCCTACTCTAGGCATAGTTTTCCCCTCTTCAATTTTGATTCAGGCAACTCCTTTAATTAGTTTGTTGTCATTTATGATCTCTGTTCTGAGCTATAAATAAGAAAGAGCTCACTTTGTGTCAATTTTTAGAGCTTTTAAAACATGCAGGCCTCCCAAGAGCGAAGAGCTTTGGTGAGCAGTGCTGCAGACTGGACAGCCATTTGTCCGAAATGGTATAGGGTTTCCTGCCTGAGCAGGGGGTTGGACTAGATGACCTTCAAGGTCCCTTCCAACTTTACTACTACTACTACTACTTGTTTCATACTATGAACAAGAAGTGATAGTCTCTGTTTCCTGATGAGTGACATTCTGACAACATTTGTGTTAGAATAACGACTTATTTCAGCATTATTAAAAATAAAGGTGCCTAGACCAATGGACATCACTACAGTGTAACGCTGTGTTGCTGAGATTTGTCCCCTTTCCTAAAAAAAAAACTATTTAAAATCTTAGAAAGAAAGCTTCTTCTCTTCAACTAAGGTGTGGGAGTTAACCATAGTACTTCATACTTTGGGAACTCTAAGGGCTGCAGTAAGCAGGACAGCACTGCAAAATGTATTGCTATTGAATAAATAGGTTTGTCTTCATAGTTTTTTCCCCTGAGTTTGGGAAATTATACCATATGTTGGGAGATAAGATTTTGGGGATTTAATGTTACATTAAGATTTTATTTTAGGATTGAATGCTCATGCATTTCTGAAAATGGAAGCACATCATGGTGTTATTTTCTGGCTCTAGAAAAAAAGGCTGGTCCTAGGAAACAATCCATAGTCAATGGTCTATAATCTATGGCAGGGGTGTCAAACTGCCGGCCCATGGGCCGGATGAGTCACGTGGAAGCTGCGCCCACCCCATTGCCGGCAATGGCAAAACTGGCCCAATACGTTGCGCGATGTCACGTGACGTCACGAGTTTTACATGCCTGATCTATGGGCTATAGGGCTATAGACTTGAAAGTCATAAAAGCTTCCCAGAATAAGGCATGGCAAACATCTTCCACACTTTCCAAGAAAACAGCATTGATGTATCTATGAAACCACCTGAAATCAACTTGGGGGGCGGGGGTCATAGAGCACATACCTCTACAATTTATGAAGTAGATTATTATAATGGTAGATAAGCTAAAGAGGATAAATCATGGCCTCAACATATAGGTTCACTTTCCAGGACTCATACAGAGGTGCACTAGAAGGTCCCAAAGTCCATAGGCCTGCAAAATCTAGCTTTTCAACCCTCCCAAAGAAAAGTTGAAAATGAAAGCAATACCAACATAGGCTTCAGGATGTGGTCAAAAAAAAATTAAAATCATGGCCAGGATGTTGTGTTCAAAGCCCTGTCTTGTTTTTATGTATATCCTTCCTTCAAATTTTCTTTCTGAGCAAAAAGCTTGTGAATTAGAATGGACTAAGAGGTGGCTAGCTCAGTCATCGAACTGGCATCCAAAGGTAAGAGTGGACTTGAACCTGGATCTTGAATCTAGGTTCTAATCCATTGCCTTAATCACTACCTCATATTAACTTAGGTGCAATTCAGGGTCCATGTTCATTGAGAATTATAATTCAAGATATCTAAAAACATCTGAAGAAGGTCATATTATTTGGATTGAAAACTTTAACTATTTTAATTGCCAAGTTTCCTGCAAATTTAAGCTCTTGAGACAGACTATTCTAGGAAGCATTGCAAGGCCATAGAGAAGAAGGCAAAGCTTTATAGGCTCAGCCAGCTGACTTTCTACATTAATGAATTGTTAAAATCACATATATCAATGTGACACACCAATTTAGCAGATTTCCCATGACAACGTTTTTGTACCAAGGCAACTGAAATGAATAACACTTTTAAACTTGATAAATCACGCCTAATGGTTCCTTGTTTTCAGACAAATTTTGAAGTTTGAATTCATAGTCGAGCAAGCCTAGGAAATGAATCACACTCACAGCTCTTCCAGTGAAATCTTATTTCCAACCAAATATTTCAGTATGATTCTTTAAATCTGTTGTGTGTGTGAATTTACAGAGGCCATTCGCTGAAGATGTATGACTG
>NW_015404044.1:0-3043 GCF_001527695.2 Protobothrops mucrosquamatus
CTTCTTTCAGTGTTTGTATATTAGTTTTATTTCCCTGGGAAATTCTGGGAGTTTAAACCTTCAAGGCAAGGTTGAGAAACCCCTGCTGTAAACGCGGATCTAAGTGGCTCATTAGCAAGGAGGACCCAACAGGAAACAGGGGCACCCCTGTATTTGTTTATTCCCTTAAAGAGCACAAATCACCTGGTCATAAAAAGAAGAGGAAACTGCTGCAAAGTCAGTGACATAAATTAAGCTTTCAGTCTTATGGTGAGGGAAGTTAGCCCAGAGAAGGAAATATTAAAAGGGCAGAAAAATATATTTTTCCTCAGAAGGATTTTTAAAAGCAGAAACCAAATCTCTCTGGCCTCACATCTCTGCCCCAAGCAAGAGCCAGCCCTACACAAATGCAAATGTAAAACCATCAGAAAGTTTGTCAAGACAAAGAGACTTAAAATCTGCACACCCCACCCAAACTCTAGGAGTCATTAGCCCCATCACCAGGGAAGCAGGATATGATAATAGGATTAAACCACAGATATCAAGGCTCAGAAAAACACTCAGAGATATCCTCAAGGTTCATGCCACAGGAACAGGAAACTATTCCAAACGGAGGGCTGGAGGGGGTATAAAAACCTCCTACCCATGTGCTCAGCCCCTCTCTCTCCTCTGCTCTTTCCTGCAAGGACCATCTTTCTGCTTCTTCAATAAACTGTAACCTTCTTCCCAAAGCAGTCGCCATGTTGCTTATTTATCCCCGGCTTGGATGAACCAGGATGAAGACTTACTTCTGACATGGACTTCTTAAGAAAAGCATCTATTCCATTTTGCTTTGCTTTAGCAAGCAAGATCACAGATGTTTCCCAGCTAAGCCCAGCCTTGCCCAGAGGCAGAAGGGGTGGGGTGGGTGGGTGGGGGCTGAGTCTTCCCATGTACCGGTCACTTACAACATCCCGTGGAATCCGGCCCGGCAGAGGCACTTCCCGGTCTCAAAGTGGCATTCCCCGTTAAAACAGCTGCTGCAGACGAAGGCGCAGTTCTCGCCGTATGTCCCATTGCGGCATTTGGTCTCACATCTGGAGAAAAGGGCAGCAAGACAAAACAAGGTAAGGAAACTAGGGTTTACGTCTATCTGGAGGTTCAGCGGTTGGTTTTGGGGTGCTGGCTGCAGGAGCAAAGGGCGTCTTTGGATCCAGCCAAGCCACGAATGTTTGTTTGCCCTTCCTGAGAACCACCCTTTCCAAGGCAGTATAGTTTTCAGTTAGAACATATTCACCTAAAGATATCAACCCAATCTTCTATCTATATAAATAAAAATGTAAATGTTCGTTTGTTCAAAATCTTAAATCTCCGAAAGTTCTTCACCGATTGCTTTGAAATTTTGATACAACGTTGCATTCGAATACGCGCGTGTTTTTATACTACTATTATATAGATGTCACACCTGTGACAGGTAAAACATGCTTTTTTGAAAAACAGCGCCATCTGTTGGACGTAAAAGCAACACACGCTTTTACCAGACTGAGCCACAGCAACGCGTGGCTGGGTACAGCTAGTAATAGAAATAAACAGGGGTGCCTGGAGAAAGGGTAGTGATCAAAACAAGTTAAGATGCCGGTCAGAACTGTGCAATTGAAGCCACGCGCCCTTTTATGCATATCCCCCCAGGTCATGCCTGTAAAAAGGGGGCTGGGCTTTGATCATACAGTAGTACCCACCATCTCAACTTTGTTGACTCCCCCCCCTTCCCTGGGGATGCCCCTGTAATTACTAACAAACTGTTATAATACCACTCCTTAATTTAATGACAACTGATAAATTCACAGCCAATGATCTCCACCTTCAGGGGAGATCATCAAATGAACAGTGAAGTGTTAATACCACTTTACAATGCCTTGGAATACTGCATCCAGTTTGGGTTACCACGATGTAAAAAAGATGCTGAGACTCTAGAAAGAGTGCAGAGAAGAGCAACAAAGATGATTAAGGGACTGGAGGCCAAAGCATATAAGGAACGGTTGCTGGAATTGGGTATGTCCAGTTTAATGAAGAGAAGGACGAGGGGGGACATGATAGCAGCCTTCCAATATCTCAGGGGCTGCCCCAAAGAAGATGGAGTCAAGCTATTTTCCAAGGCGCCTGAAGGCAGGACAAGAAGCAACGGGTGGAAACTAATCAAGGAGAGAAGCAACCTAGAACTAAGGAGAAAATTCCTGACAGTGAGAACAATTAATCAGTGGAACTACCTGCCTCCAGAAGCGGTGAATGCTCCAACACTGGAAGTTTTTAAGAAGAGATTGGACAACCATTTGTCTGAAATGGTATAGGGTTTCCTGCCTGAGCAGGGGGTTGGACTAGAAGACCTCCAAGATCCTGTCCAACTCTGTTATTCTATTCTATTCTATTCTATTCTATTCTATTCTATTCTATTCTATTCTATTCTATTCTATTCTATTCTATTCTATTCTATTCTATTTTACTCTACTCTACTCTACTCTACTCTACTCTACTCTACTCTACTCTACTCTACTCTACTCTACGCTAAATAATTTCCCAGTTCTATGAAGGATGTAAGTTATTCCATAAATGGACCTCCCGTATCTTCTCTTGGGGTCTTTCATCCTTGATCAAAGATGCCAAACACCATAGAGCAGAGGTCCCCAACCTTTGGGTACCAAGGACCAGTTCCGTGGAGAAAGGTTTTTCCACAGACTGGAGGGTGCATGGTTTTGTGTGCTGAGGAATTCTGGGAGTTGAAGTCCACAAGTCTTAAAGTTGCCAAGGTTGAGGACCCCTGCTTTAGGACATAATAGGATTAACCCACCACCATCAGAATACCAAAAGGGCACACTGAACCTCAGGTCAAAGTTCATGCCACAGGAACAGGAGCAACTCCAAACACAAAAGCCCAAGAAGGTATTAAAAACCTGGCTGAGGAATTCTGGGAGTTGAAGTCCACAAGTCTTAAAGTTGCCAAGGTGGAGGACCCCTGATCAAAGACACTCAGTACTCAGGGGCCATCAGACACTCACCTGTCTCCGATCCAGCCTGGATTGCAGTGGGA
>NW_015404045.1:0-3043 GCF_001527695.2 Protobothrops mucrosquamatus
ACAGATGAAAAATATGTTCAGCCTTGGCTGGATTTAAGCATGGCTGGATTTGATTAGGGATTGAATGGGAAATCATGTGAGGGTCGTGATAGATAGATAGATAGATAGATAGATAGATAGATAGATAGATAGATAGATAGATAGATAGATAGATAGATAGATAGATAGATAGATAGATAGATAGATAGATAGATAGATAGATAGATAGATAGATAATAGGTAGGTAGGTAGGTAGGTAGGTAGGTAGATAGATAGATAGATAGATAGATAGATAGATAGGTAGATGATAGATAGATAGGTAGGTAGGTAAATGATAGATAGATAGATAGATAGATAGATAGATAGATAGATAGATAGATAGATAGATAGATAGATAGATAGATAAGTAGGTAGGTAGGTAGGTAGGCAGGCAGGCAGGCAGGCAGGCAGGCAGGTAGGTAGGTAGGTAGGTAGGTAGGTAGATGATATAGACATAGACATAGATAGGTAGGTAGGTAGGTAGGTAGGTAGGTAGGTAGGTAGATAGATAGATAGATAGATAGATAGATAGATAGATAGATAGATAGATAGATAGATAGATAGATAATTGAGAGATAGATGATAGAGATAGATAGATAGATAGATAGATAGATAGATAGATAGATAGATAGATAGATAGATAGATAGATAGATAGATAGATAGATAGATAGATAGATGATAGCCTTTATGCCATTTTTTACTTGTGCGCACAATGGCACACATTAAAAATGAAATTTAGTTGCTTGTTCCCAAAGTGTACACATACATAACACACATTTAAAACTACTATATACAACATATGTATAGACCTACTACACCCTTACATATAAGCAACATATAAATATTAATCACTGTCCATCTTGATGTTTTATTTTGGGTTTTTTTTTTGTTTGTTTTTTTGACTGTGCCCTGATGACACCTCTGCACAACATACTAAACCTGAAATAGCAAAAGACATTCTTTTTTTGGGGGGGGGGGTAGGGGGGTGAGCTTGCTTCAATCAATAAGCTCTACAATGCTTGGAAGAGATTGCCCAGTTCACCCCATGTGCTAAGATCCTCAACAAATTTTACAAATTTTAACAAATTTTACCTAGTCCAGTCAGATGTATGAATGATCTTTAGGTTTTCCTGGAAAGAAGTTGTGTCATAAGTTGTGAAAGCAGCTAAAGGCTGTTGAAGTTGGAAGAGTTTCCTTGTCAAGCAACTTTTCCACTATTCTGCTCTTCCGTTCCCCTTTTCTTTTTTCCTGCGGGTTTGCTCTGAGCCTGCCTTCCCACAGGTTGGGCTGCCCTCTTCCTCCCCTCCCATCTCACCTGCTGGCTGACTGGGGCCCCTGGGATTTTCAGCTTGAACCTGGGGTGGGATGGGGGGGGCAGGAGATGCACTTTACAGTTAAAGACATTAAAAAGCGAAAAAGAAGAAAAGAAATAGCCCGACTCCCCAGTACAAGACTTTAGAGCAACCTCTATAAGTAGCCCGAAGTTTCGTTCAACCTCATGCAAAAAAAAGTCTGGAGTGGGGCCCAGAACAGAAAATAATAGCCAAGGGCTCGTTTGCAGGTTGCAATTGGGATTTGGTTTGATTTTACTTCATTTACTTTGATTCCATCTACATTTTGGGCCAATTAAAATAAGCACAATTAATAGAATCGCTGCTGTTTGCCATTTTCTCCTTCCGATGTTTTAAAAACCACATCTCCAAAATGTAGAAGAGTTTGTTTTAGTCCATGGGAGCAGCCAACAATCGGAAGCATTTAATGCAATTAATGCGGAAAACTGAGCTGACAAAGAAACTCTAATAATAATTCTAATAATTATGGATTGAGGGTGGCTTCATATTTCTATACTCTAACCATCCCCAAGTATAGAAGAGTCTTTTCCCTAGCCCGTTTCAATGTTTTGCCCTCAGCACTACTCGACGGGCGATTTAAGGGGCTCCCGTTTAGTGAGCGACTATGCCCCTGTGATAGGGCCGAAGTTGAAACTGTGGAGCATGTCTTAACATACTGCCCTATGTACAACACAGGCAGAATTAAATTATTGTCTCTCCTTGGAATTGATCCCTCTGGTTCCAATGTTAGTAATTTGGTCTTATATTGTCTAGGGGATGGCTCCTCCAATATTACTACTCAGGTTTCTAAATTTCTTTTAAGAGCTGTAACTATTAGAGGAGAACGTTGTCATTCCCTTTAGCCAAGGCTTCTGGTGTTTAATGGTTTGTGATTGTATCTTTCTTGTGTTTTCTTTTGTTGCACTTGCATTTTGGTCCGTGACCGCAAAATAAAAAGTATTATTATAATGCGGAAAACTTTTTAAGTCTGAAAAGGTGCTATCAGACTTTGGATTTTTTTTTAACTTCCAAAATGGAAACCTTAGGGGGGTGGGGAGCACTGCACGTGCACACACACACACACACACACACCCGGGGACCTGCAAATTACGCGCACCTGATTGTCAGTGGTACAGTAGCTGAAAAGAAAGGGAAATTCCCATTAAAGGGAAATTCTTTTAAAGGGCTCCGGAACGAGATTTCAATATTTAAAACCGTCTTCCTCCGGGAGACCCATTTGGGTCATCGCTAGAATTCCCAGAATCTGTAAACGGGCTGCAAAATAGATTTTTTTATTTTGAGAGCCGGGAAGAGGCTTTCCTGAGCGCCCAGTGGAGGCGCCGAACCTGAACTCAGGGCCCGAAGTGCCTTTTCCCCAATTTTTTTTTTTTCCCCAAGGGTTGCCTCATTTCTCCAACCGGGCGAGCGGAGGAAGGAATTAACCCCCCCCCCGGCTTTAAGGAGCCAGAGATTCCGCCTTTCTCCTGCGCTGGCCCGAGAAGGGCTTCTGGGCTGCCGGTCGCACGCGGGGGGGGGGGGGCTTGGGGGCCCCAGGAGGGCACCGGGGACCCTTCCCCAGAAGAAGCGCCGGGCTCTGGACGCGCGATGGGGCCGGGGTCGTCAGGAGGGGCAAGGAAGGGGGGTAGGGTTGCCAGGTCTGCTTCCCAAAAAATAGCGGACAAGCGGGGGGGGG
>NW_015404046.1:0-3043 GCF_001527695.2 Protobothrops mucrosquamatus
TCTATCTATCTATCTATCTATCTATCTATCTATCTATCTATCTATCTATCTATCTATCTATCTATCTATCTATCTATCTATCTATCTATCTATCTATCTATCTATCTATCTATCTATCTATCTATCTATCTTATATGCTGCCCATTTCACCAAAGGATGTTCTCCTAACCTTTGGATAAAATCTGAGTTGAGGCCTCAAAGCCAGCTGCAGTCCTCTAGGGACTTCTCTGAACTGTGGTCGAATTGTTAATTTTAATGCAGTGTAGGAGGAAAAGGTAATAGATACACGACCGGAGAACAATATTTTAATACGAAAAAGGGATGAAATCAATTTTAAGTTTTGGCTTCTCATCCTACTTCCTCACCATTATATTTTGGGGGGGCGGGATGGGGGGGAGTGAACTGGTGCCTGGCAATACCTTCAAGAACCGAGATTGTGCAGGGAAAAAAAATGCATATCCGGTGCTAGTCAAAATTATAAAATAAAGTTATATAATAAAAAAATATATGGCGGCCTGCTAATTTGAGTGACAAAAAAAGCCAGGGTCTGTTGCAGCAATTTGTTTCTCTTTGGATAATCTGTCTAATTGGAAGTTTTAGCACGACTTAATTCGAAAAGGGCAACTAATTGCTAAGCTGTTCTGTGGGGTACAATTACCATCAGCTGCAGAAAGGTAGCGCTTAGACACTAATGAGTTCTGTTTGCCGGCCTTGCAGAATCCAGAGGCTGTCCTTGGAAAGTGGGGAGCATGTCAATTCACCCCAAGCTAATCTTTTACAAAATTGGGGGTTGAGATACTACTAGGTTTCTCTAGGCCAGTCTTTCCTAACCTGGGGATTGCACTTCCCAGAATTCCCAACTAGATGATAAAATAAATGGCTTTGGCCTGGATCAAAAAATAAAGTATGAAGGAATGCAGTACAGGTGGCCCTTGACTTAACAACAGTTCATTTAGTGACCATTTGAAGTTACAACCGCACTGAAAAAAGTGACTTTAGATCGTTTTTCACACTTAACGACCGTTGCAGCATCCCCTCTGGTCATGTGATCCAAATTCAGCCGCTTGTCAACTGATTCATATTTATGACGGTTGCAAGACCCAGGGTCATGTGATCCCATTTTTACGATCCACTGACAAGCAAAGTCAACAGGGAAGCCAGATTCATTTAACAACCGTTTTACTAAATTAAAGAACTGTAGTGATTTCCTTAACTGTGGCAAGGAAAGTTGTTAATAAATGTCTGACAAATGTCTCTCTTAGAATCAAGATCACGTGAAGTACTAGTACCACTTTACAAAGCTCTAGTAAGACCACACCTGGAATACTGCAACCAGTTTTGGTCACCATATCACAAAAAAAATGTTGAGAGTTTGGAAAAAATTCAGAGAAGAGCAACTAAGATGATTAAAGGCTTGGAGGCTAAAACATACGAAGAACAGCTGTGGGACTTGGGTTTGGCTAAATCTAGAGAAAAGTAGAAATAGGGGAGACATGATAGCAGTGTTCCAGTGTTCGAGGGGCTGCCACAAGGCAGAAGGGGCCAAGTTATTCACCAGAGCACCAGAGGGAAGGACAAGAAACAATGGTTGGAAACTGACCAAAGAGAGAAGCAACCTGGAATTAAGGAGAAACTTCCTGACAGTGAGGACAATCAACCAGTGGAACAGCTTACCCCCAGAAATCGTGGGCACTCCATCACTGGAGATTTTTAAGAAGAGACTAGACAATCATCTGTCTGAGATGGTGTAGGTTCTCCTGCTTGAGCAGGGGGCTGGACTAGAAGACCTTCCAGGGTCCCTTCCAGCTCTATTCTATCTATCTGAGAGAAGTTTTGGGCTCGATTGTGGTCATAAGTAGAGGACTACTTATATTCAGTCAGATAGTGGAATGGTTATTTTGTTCAAAACAATTCTGTTGTTTGGAGCAGAGCATCCTTAGCATGCAGGTGTCTCAGTTTCCATCAATCCCAGCTGGCTTTGCCAATGGTCAGACTTTACAATATTCTATATGTCAGCCAGTTTCAACTGCAGCAGCTACCATTGGATTCTTCACAGAATAACCTCTGTTTCAACTAGCTCAGGGGTAGTCAACCTTGGCACTTTTATGACTCGTGGACTTCAACTCCCAGAATTCCTGAGCCAGCTAAGCTGGCTCAGGAATTCTGGGAATTGAAGTCCACGAGTCATAAAAGAGCCATGGTTGACTACCCCTGAACTAGCTGTAGGAAAGGGACAAGTGAAGAGCTCCAGAAGCTGGGCTGGAACCATAATTTCACTCCTCCTTTCTTACCTTCTCCTCTTTTCTTTGTATTTTGGCAGAAATTACAAGCAGGAAAGCAACGTATAAAAGGAGTGGCCTGAGCTTTTTCTGAGCTGCTGTCCTCCAAATCAGAATTCCCAGCCTTTTAACTAACCATCTAATTCAGGTGGAAACTTGTCCGGCTGCACAGAATTGGGAGGTGTCCTCCAATCCTTGCATCCAGCAATT
Organism: Protobothrops mucrosquamatus; assembly: GCF_001527695.2. Taxonomy (NCBI): domain Eukaryota; kingdom Metazoa; phylum Chordata; class Lepidosauria; order Squamata; family Viperidae; genus Protobothrops; species Protobothrops mucrosquamatus. The sequence goes on from NW_015404046.1 coordinate 2,490, forward strand.
ATTAGCTGTATCCCAGTTGGCGCCCTTTAAATGAAGGCGTAAGAAAAGCAGATGCCATAGCATCATTTCCAATCCCCTTAGGTTGTATTTTCTAACCTTTTTGTAACAGAAGCACCGCCCTGGAATATAAAACAAGCCTGAACGTGTACGATGATTAGAAAAGATGCAGAGATAGCTGTGGGAAGTTTGATTCTTCTGGGTTGCAGATGTTGAGTCTCTCTGAGTGTTGGTGTTACAAGGTTCCTCTGGACCTGTCTCCACAAATCTGCGCAGTACCAGTTGAAACAAGCAACTTAGACTGGCAACAGTGAAAAGGTGAGCTCCATTTAGAGAATTAATATGGTTGTTTTTTTTTTTTTTTTGTATCCTGCCTTTATTTTTTTCATAAATATGGCAGAAAACATACTCCATCCTTTTCCTATTTTCCCCACAACGACAACCCTGTGAGATGGGTTGGCTGAGTGACCAGCCCAAAGTCACTTAGCCAGCTTTTCATGCTTAAGGTGGGAGAAGACTTCTAAGGCTTTTGGTTTCTAGCCTGGTGTCTTAACCAC
>NW_015404047.1:0-3043 GCF_001527695.2 Protobothrops mucrosquamatus
AGAGAGAGAGAGAGAGAGAGAGAGAGAGAGAAAGACAAAGAAACAGAAAGAGATGGAGAGAGAGACAAAGAGAAAGAGAGAGGGGGGGAGAGAGAGATGGAGACAGAGATAAAGAGAAAGAGACAGAAAGAGAGAGAGAGAGAGATAGGGGGAGGGAGAGAGAGAGGGGGGGGGGGAGGGGATAACTTGCTTTTAAGGACATTCAGCCAAGTGACAGGCTTCCCTTCTCCCAGGCTCAGGAGGGCTCCCGCAGCTGAGTGCCCGGCGGACAGAAGGCACCTTGGCCGGGGTCCCAGGCAGGCCAACCCATGGCCAGGGGGGGGGTCTCGAGAGAATCCCCAGGGAGGTGGGATGCCAGGGGCACGAAGCCAGACCTTTCCCAGCTCCTCTGCCTTTCTGAACTTCCAAGGCTGGAAATCGGTTCTGTTCCAGACGGCGGCTCGCCCGGACCAAGGAGCCATTCTCACCTTAGCTTAATTTTATTTTTTTTTCTTGGGAAAAGAGGAAGGGGAAAAAAAAGGAGGAAGAGAGACACGAGGGTGGCTGGCCCTTCTGCTCTGCCTCTGGGGCTGCCTGGATGAGACCCCCAGGGTGGGTGGCTGTCAGAGGAGAAAAAGGCATCAAGCCTTTAATTAGAGGCGACCCCATCTCCCTCCAAGAGGGTGGGCCTGGCAGGTCCATCTGGCTGGAGTGGTTTTTTTTTCCCCCCTCGGCAGCTGAAAGCAGCAGGGCAGCTACGCTTGCAAGCCACAGACAAAAATAGCCAGCCGTCACCGGAAGGAACACAACTGGTGTGTGTCTGTGTGCGTGTGTGTCTGTGTGTGCAGAAGAAACACAACGCCGGTTGTGCCCTGGCGTGCAGAACGGTGGGGCTGAAAAGGACAGCTGGGGAAAAATGGGCACGGATGGGTCTTGGTCCCAGAATTTGGTTTTCTGGAACGGTGGGCCCGGAACGGAGGTTTTATAAATCTCACGCGCAGACAAACTGGATTATTTTCATTCTCACTGGCCTGATTTGTGTCCCGCTTTACACGTCAGATTTACTCAAGCTGCCCGACCCTGTAAGGCTTCTAAGTGTGTTGAGGTGATCCTGGCACATAACTTGTTGGGTGGCTTGTTTGCTTCTGAATTACTGTGTTTAAGGAGCTCCAGCGGTGTGCCTTAACCTTAGCAACCTTAAGATAGGTGGACTTCAACTCCCAGAATTCCCCAGCCAGCATAGCCGTATATAAAGTCCATCATCCACAGCTGGTCCATTTTAAGATAGGTGGACTTCAACTCCCAAATTCCTCATTCAGCATAGCCGTATATAAAGTCCATCATCCACAGCTGAAGTCCATTTTAAGATAGGTGGACTTCAACTCCCAAATTCCTCATTCAGCAGAGCCGTATTTGAAGTCCATCATCCACAGCTGAAGTCCATTTTAACATAGGTGGATTTCAACTCCCAGAATTCCCCATTCAGCATAGCTGTATTTGAAGTCCATCATCCACAGCTGAAATCCATTTTAAGACAGGTGGACTTCAACTCCCAGAATTCCCCAGCCAGCTGGGAGTTGAAGTCCACCTATCTTAAGATTGCCAAGGTTGACAAATCATAGTCCAGCTGATTGTGAAACCAGTCGTGGTTCATCAAAGAAACCAGGTTTAAAACCACAACAGCCTTGCATCTAAGCCTCCATAAGACTTATTCTTTCCCCCAGTTCCCTCTTTCCGTTCGTCACGGCTATATTTGGGTCGATTGTGGAGCCCTTTCTAAGTCATCCTTGGACCCTTGCAAGTTGACAAGCTGACTTAGGTTAAACAGAACGGAGGGTTTAGGGCTAAAGGGCAGACCTTGGTTTGAAAGGGAGGCCAGCCGTGCATCGTGGCTGGTCCCCCTGCGTGGTTCTGCAGTCCTCCCACGTTGACCTTTCTGGCAAGGGGAGCCATTTCTGGCATCTCTTAACAAGACGGTTCAGAATGAAAAATGGATGACGTGCCTTCGGGTCGGTGTCAGTTTTTAGCAAGTGCCTTTTTTCTATGTTGGTCTCTCTCCAAGCTGATCCTTCGTGTCTTCCAATGATGCCCCCATTGAGTCTGTTAACAGTCCCTTTAGTCTGATGCTTCTTCTTGTTCCTCCTCTCTTTCATCTTCCTCCTCCATTCTTCTTCCTCCTCTTCTTCTTCTCCTCCTTTTCTCCTCCTCCTCCTCCTTCCTCTTCCTCCTCCCCTCCCTTCTTTCCACCTTTCCCACCATTATGGACCTCTACAGACTGAGTCTGTACGGTCTGTGCACCCTGCGTCTGAAGTAGGATCATTGGGTGCCTCAAGTGAGACCTGAAGGCCAATTTCCGCTGACGTTCCATCGGTTTTTGTCTTCTTGAACCTCCGCGATATTTTTCAGCACCCAAGTTCTGACAGTAAAAGTCTCCTCTTCCTGACGGATCTGCCAAGAATGTTCTGCAGGCTTCAGAAAAATAAAATTCAAGGAGCGTTCCACCTGCGTGCGCTCCACACACTCTTGTTAGGTCCTCTGCACCATCCAAGGGGTTGACCTTCCCCTTCGACCATCTTCCCCCCCTCCCATCGTTGCTCTCCAAAGGTCTTGCAAATCTGAGGCCAGGCTAGAGGGAGCTGCTGTAGCCGCTGTAGCCACCGAGTCGTCGTCGTCGTCGTTCTGCTGTTTCTCTTCTGCTGGGTTTAACCCAAGGTCAAATCACAGCTTTATGAGTTCTGGAGAAGATTTAATTTTCAAAAGCGCTTCCCTGCCCTCTCCGTCCCTCCCCACTCCAGGGAGGGTTCTTGGCGGCGGTCCAGGGGACCTGCACGCCAGGAGGGTGTCCCTCTGGGCTAGACTGCCAATCAAGAGGGTTTGCTTCCTCTGATCCTGCAGAAGGGGAAGAAAAGGAGGCGACAGGGGTGGAGGGAAGGTGGAGCACCGGGCACTTCGGCTTTCATAGGCTTAGCCGCGCCTGGGGCAACGCACAGCCCGCGCTGAACACGAGACCCACACAGGAGGGCACAATGGGCTCCTGTCTCCGCACCGGAGCGCAAAAACTCCC
>NW_015404048.1:0-3041 GCF_001527695.2 Protobothrops mucrosquamatus
GTTCGCTGATTCATTGCTTGATTATCTTTTCCAGAATCTTCCCAGGTATTGAGGTCAGGCTGATAGATCTGTAGTTTCCTGGATCCATTTTTTCCCCTTTTTTGTAGATGGGAACTACATCAGTTCTTTTCCTCTGGTAGTTTCCTGGTGCTCCAGGATCTTGAAAGATATAGTTCAGTGGTTCTGAGATTACATCTCTCAGTTCCTTCAGAACATTGGGGTGTAATCCATCTGGTCCTGGTGACTTGAACTCATCTAGGGTGGACAGGTGCTCACTTACCATTTTCTTGTCTATTTTAACTTGTGTTTCTAATCTGTTTTTCACGGTACTGTTTTTGATAGGTTGGACTGTTTTTTCCATTTGTGTAAAGACGGATGCAAAAAATGAGTCAAGTAGTTCTGCTTTCTCCCTGTTGCTTGTCACCTTCTTGCCACTTTCTCCCATTAATGGACCAATCGTTTCTTTAACTTTTTTCTTGTGTTTTACACATTGAAAGAAGCGGGGTTTTTTGTTTTTTGTTATTTTTGACTTTTGTTGCAAGTCGTAGTTCACTTTGAGTGTTAGCTTTCCTCACTTCCTCATTTCATAGTTTCAAGCCATTTTTTAAATAACTGAAAACATATTGTATAAATTATTCATTTGTTTAAATAACACATCTAGTCTTTACTCCTTTGTATAAAGTATAATTAAAGTTTGTAAAAATCATGTTTGGAGTAGAAATCCTATTCTTCATTATTTTGTACATGCAGTTTTACATTTTTACAATAAGGTTCTTCATCTTCATCTTTCATCTAATTTTATAATTTCATAATCAGATCTGGCACATAAAACAAATGTTGGTATATTTCCGTGTGATGTTTTCACCAACATTTGAGCTTTTTTTCTTATTTATGAATCCGAACAAAAGTTAGAGAAGAAAGTTCAAAAATATTAGAATATGATTCTACTATAGGAGCAAGAAATAGTTTTATTATGCATATATTATGTATTATATTTTCTGATATATGCATTCTGCATATATTATATCTTACATATATGCATATATAATTCTTTTAGCATCAAAAATCACTGTTAATGATGCCCTGGTGACAAATGTAAATATATGTATATATTATTTTATTTATTTATTTATTTATATCCTGCCTTTGTTATTTTCACAGATAACTTAAGGCAGCTAACATATCCAACACATCTTCCTTCTCTGCAACAACCCTGTGATGTAGGTTGGGCTGAAAAAGAGAGATTGACCCATCAGCATTCATGCTATCTATCTGCCAAACAAATATGATGTTAGGCTCAAAAACTGCATGTGTGTTTCCTTTTTTAATAAGAATGGAAAGTGAAACATTGTATGACTATAATCTATTAGAAATTCTGCATAAAATTAGAACACATCCAGTTCCATGGAACTCAGGCAAATGGAGAATTCCCACCTCAACCTAACATTTTGATCTTTAGGACAGATTCAAAGTATTTTTAGCATTAGCTGTCCTGCCACAGCTAAGCACAACTTTAGTATTAAAACAGGTGCTAAAAGGTAAAGTGAAATACATAATCTATTGCTTCCTTCATAAAATTAATTATGTGGTAAGAGATTAGTTTTAAAAAAGATTGGTGGATGTGGAAGCTAAAGCTAAAACTGGTTCTTGCTAGAATCGTGTAAATGCCTTCCAGAAATGTAGTGGGATTGTTTGCTTGCCTAGTTATAAAGTCAGATAAACTGAATGAAGGTTAAAAGAGAGATTTAACAACTCTCCCTATTATAAGAGAAGAGAGGTAATTTGAAAAGAGAAAAAAAGAGGCGAGGCAACTTGAAAACTTGTTTCAAAAAGTAAAGGGTCTCCTTCTTGAGCAGGGGCTTGGCTAGAAGACCTCCAAGATCCCTTCCAGCTCTATTGTGACTGATTGATTGAGGTTTGAATTAAAAATATCATGTACATGATTTTGAGAATCTTCATCAACATATTGCAAGACATATTCAAATGACAGCAAGAAAAGTGGCAGACTGCAGGAATCACCTGTGCTTCAACTTAGTTGGTATATTTGAATGACTCTTCCTAACCTACTTGCTCAGACTGAAGAAGCTGCTTGGATGGGCAGCGAAACGTCTCAAACAAAAAATAAGTCCAGCTGCCATGACTCAATTTTCATACAACTCTACCTGGACGATTGAAAATCTTAATTGAAATATCATGTGCACTAACTAGTATCTCCAGACATGTCTCTCTGTGAAGTACGATAATTATATTACAACAGAACTAAAAAATGTCAGACTTAAGCTTAACTGTATCATGATACTTACCATTTATTAGAACTGAAAAACATGAATTATGAATATGCCTGCAGACGTGAGATATGGATAAATTGGTTAGTAATGTTAATCCTAAATATGCGAGAAGGCTCTGGACATATGGAGGAGGGGAAGTGGGAGAAATTATGAAAATCTATAAGGCATAAAATAATCACTGATTATAGAAAGGGTTAAGTCATATGCAAATATCAGGTCAAAGGAATAAACAGTATATAAGGCAAACTTAGCAAAAACCAAGTGTAGCAAAAATAAATTTTGTGGATGGATTTTATGCATGAAGTTTTTGGCAGTGTTAATATTATGAATATTTTCAATTAGCACTGTTTCACAAAGAAGGTTTCCCAGAATTATACTCTAATTAAAGAGTTTTCAAATTATTCCAAGCTTTACTAACTTTGGTAGCTTATTTTATTTCTTTTCATAGAAGCTATATCTCTTCTTTTGGTTAAAGAAAAAAAGTTTGGTTAAAGATTTTTAAAAATTTTCAGTCTTTTTGATTTTTCTAATACAGATGTACTGGATATTTTTTAATTCAGTCCATTCCTACACACAGAGTCATGATGTTTCAAATATTACTAAACTACTATCCCCAGCAATCCCAACAGTTGGGGATAATATTGAGAGTAAGGGTTAGAATTTTTTTAGAAGTTTTCAGATTCATTTCTTATGATATACACGTTTATCTAGGGCAATTTTAAGTGAACATAAGATTGCACCATCACAGTATCA
>NW_015404049.1:0-3041 GCF_001527695.2 Protobothrops mucrosquamatus
GTTCTGGTTCACATCTGCCTCTCCTGCAAACAACAAGGATGAGATATGAATACAGGCCTGTGAAAAACAGAATGTTAGAACAATGCTGCTTTCTTCCCCTTGCCTTGAGCTAGCTGCTTCACACAAAAACTATAGATTATATGCAACTGCAACAGATCTGCCTTTTACTGAACCAAAGACACACATATATATTAATTCTATTAAAACTTATAAATCACAAGTTGGAGTGTATCTATTTATTCACTTGCAGTCAGCATTGTAAAGACAACGTTCCTTAAGTGATTGTTAAGGTAAACTTTTTCAAGAAATGGCTAATGATTCATAATTTAAAACTTAAGATGAATCACATTTAAATGTTATATATTTTTAAATTAAATTTCAAGGTTTTATGCTTTTACAAGATCCCATAGAGCTTCCTGCCCATTATCCAAATGCTGAATTTCCTGATGTGATTGATTTCCACCAATATTAGCACAGGGTACAAACTAAAACATGTCATTTATTTAAATAATGATAAGGCAAATGTTGGTCCTTCTGTTACTTTTATCCATGTTCCATTTTTTCTGACAGTCTCCTGTTCTTTTTCAGTTTGTTATAAATAAGTAACGGAGCCTGACTGATGAACATTTGTGAGAACCCTCATCATTGCAGAAAGCATTTCAAGTTATTAATACCTGGCCTGTGGCAATAAATTATATTAACATTCTAAATGTACAATATAACATTTCCTTATGATTTCACAAGGTGTTCCTCATTTGGAACTGATAGACTGCTGCCCTATTTGCAGTCGTGACAACATCCAATCAAGATAGCAGTGGCCTTTTAACAATTCTGATTGTCACTCATATTTTAAGGAGCAACACTTTGCTCAATAATAGCTGCCAATTTTAATTGCATGAAATATGGCATTAAAATTAGTTTTGCTTCATCACGACAGCTCCAATTAACGCTTTGGAACCAAATACCATGTTCATTAATAATATTTCTGCCACCTTAACTTCAGCTACTTTTTTGCTGACTCTAAATGTATAAAATTACAATGGATATCTTAATTAATTGTAACTGAGCATAAATTTTTGTTATACAGAAACTTTGAGGCTGAAATAAAAATCAGATATGAATACCTGCAGGCAGATTCTATGAAAAAATATAATTTTATTTGTTAATGCTAACCAAATTCTATACCATAATACACATTCATTATATGAGGGAAAGAAAAAGAACAATGAAGATATTGTGTCTAATTAAATGCACTAACAAAACACCAGAGCATCTGCATGCTAATATTTTTACTACAGTTGTGCTTTTGTAAGTGAATGCATTTAATTCTGGACAACAATGGAGGACATTTGTGCCACAAAAGGAGCTTCTCTCAGTCCCAGCAAGAGCATCTTACACCGTTCTTTAGTAAAGAAAATATACACTGACAGTTTTTATTCTCCTATTCTTTGTGATGGGTGCATAATTGGTAGGGTATAGCATAATGTGATGGCATAGTATAATTGTAGATATATTTACTGAAAAATGTAAGGTTCTCGTTTGCAAATGAAACTAAAATGGTATTCTAAAAATAGGTTTTCTACAGCCCGATCCACAAGAGGTGGGCAGCATAATCCAAAGGACTGTAGTTAGCCAAGCAATATTTCCCTTGTCATGAACTGCCATACAGTCAAGCAACAAAAAATTGTCAGTACAGGACTAATTATGATGGGAAAAGACTTTGGACAGTGAAGACAAGATGCTAACCACACAAAAGTACCCCTTGGCACCATGCATATGGGTGCCTCTCTTGAGGCTTGGAGTTAGTCCCACCAACTTCTTTTTAAAGATACTTTATTATAAGAATTAATAATGAAATGGGAAGCCAGCTTTCTCTAAAGCAAAGTAGGAGCCTCCAGCATAATCTCTTATGAGACATTCTGATGAAATAAGAACGGTAGGCTGAAACCAAGTTTAATGCTTTGTTTGCAAATATGCCCGGATGACCAGATAAAATATGAAGTAAGCTGGGTGGTCAAGGAATTCTAGAGGATACCTGAGTCTTTTCTGCATGGCAATACCCACAACGTGATCTCAAAATTCCAAATATGCCCACCAGCTCAATAGATTTGCATTCAAACAGAGCAATACAACTTAGTTTTTCTATGGATCAGGTGCCTATCAAAATTGGTCAGCTCCGAATATGCAGGATAAGAGAAGGTGTAGTACTGAAGTTGCTGATAACAACAATCCATATCAGTTCTCATGGAAAAATATATTTGAAGTATACACATAATTTAATATAGTAGCATAAGGACAGTCCTGCTACATCAGGCCAAGGCCTATCTTAGTCTAACATTTTAGATGACTTACCTTGTCAGTAGTTGACCCTGCTCTTTGGAACATCCTGCCTTCAGACTTAAGAAAAATCTCCAATCCTCTGAGTTTTAGATGATCTTCAAAACATACTTATTCTTCATAGCTCTGAAGCTCCTAGGCTGCCTTAGATTGCCAATGGTTTTTGATTGTATTTCTATTGATTGGTATTATAAAGTATTATCAGCTCTTTAAGAAAAGCCAGGCAGGCAACTGACAACACAAGGACTACCTGAGCCTGCTTTATTTTTATAGTGTATACAGTATTAAGAGACTCTTGAAAGCATGCCTGAAATTGATGTTTCTTCATCTTCTTATAATAAACAGAACCAAGGTAGAGTTTCTTCTTTCTCAGGACTGAATTGTTATTTACTTAACCATTCTTTTTTTTTCTTTTCAGAAAATTTTATTTATTTTTCCATCATAAAAAAAACAATCATAAGTAATCACAATGAACAATCAAAAAAAAAAAAACAAACCCCCACCACCCCCCAGACTTCCCAAACCTAATCCCAGGATAATATTCATATAAAAGTAAACAAATACTAATATCTCTAACTCCACAAAATATCTTAATCTACCAGAAAAGATAGAAATAAACAAACTTAAAAAAATCTAAAAACCTAAATTATATTCTACCACTCTATGTTTCTTTTGAATATAAACAATCCATCTTCTCCATATTG
>NW_015404050.1:0-3041 GCF_001527695.2 Protobothrops mucrosquamatus
GTTCCTTCTTTGAGAAGCCACAATGGTAGAGTCTATCTACACCTTAAAGCCCAAATTAAAGGGAAATCTGCACGTAGGCAAGGAGTGTAAGTATTAACACCCAGATAAGCAGGGATTCACACCAGACAAACAAGCAGAAAGCAATGCCCTAATCAAGGCACTCCCAAAGAGAAAACCACAGTCCTACCAATACTGGCAGAACAAACTACTCTATGTTAACAGGGAGCTAACCCCACACTCACCAGCAGTGGATGATGTTCCCTACTAAGGTAATGAAACATCTGCAAGCGAACAACCAAATTTAGGCAGCATCAAGGACTCCATATGTCTGTGGACATTCTCAGTCATCCAGGTCATGGTTGTCCCAAAGGTGCTTTTTCAGGAGTTGAAGAAGCTTCTTAGATGAGAAGCAAAACCTCTTCAAAGAAAAAACAAGAAAGCCCAGTTGCCTCCTGAAAAAGCACCTTTGGGACAACCATGAGAAAAGCGCATGAGCAAAGCACATCTTCCTTCCCCTGTCCTGACCACTTTCTACAGAGGGAGGATGGAGAGCATCCTGTCATGCAGCATCACAGTCAGGTTTGGAAGCATCCCTGCTTCAGACAGGAAGGCGGTGCAGAGAGTGGTGAGGAAAGCAGGAAAGATCATTGGCAGTTCCCTCCCTCCCTCCCATCCAGGACATAGCGCAGAAGCGTTGCTTGAGCAGAGTCCGTAAGATTATCTCGGATGCCACACATCCTCTTCACAACCTGGTTTTCCTTGTTCCCTTCTGGGAGGAGGGGGCTCCGTGGTATCCATAGCAGAACATCCAGATTCAGCCATAGTTTCATTCCATACAGCATTAACCTTGTGAACTCTCAAGCTTCCTCCTTCCGTTATATATTCAAGATGGACAGTATTTAATATTTATTTGCTATGTATATGGAGGGGTGTGGGTCTATACATATGTTGTATATAGTATGTTTAGGTGTGTGTCATGTATGTGTTTCACTTTGAGAGCGGGCAACTAAATTTCATTTTTGATGTGAGCCATTTTGCACACAGTAAAAAAATGACAATAAAGGTTATCTTATCTCTATCTCTATCTCTATCTCTATCTCTATCTCTATCTCTATCTCTATCTCTATCTTTATTATCTCTATCTCTATCTCTATCTATCTCTATCTCTATCTCTATCTTTATTTATTTTATGACCTGGATGATGGAGCATCTCCATGGACATTGAGCTCTGCACTTTGGGATGGATTCCCTTCGGATGGTGCAGGAGGATGAATGGATTTCCAGAAAACATTGCAGACTACAGGAACCATTTGCACTTCAGTGTGAGAGGCAGACAACACAGACACATCCCCAACAGCCTGCGCCTGTCTTCCACAGTGAAGGGACCCAGGCAGAAAAACATCCTGCAGGAAGTACAACCCCATAACAGAGTCCTTTCAGCACTCCCAAGAAGGCTCCACATCCATTTGCACCACTCAAGTGACCCTGAGGACACAGATAAACCTCCAAGTGGCCTCAACAACACTCTAAAAGGAGGCAAATGACCAGCTGTCTGCAAGGAGGATAAATCCTGCCATTTCCCCACCGTCCAGTCAGAGCTGAAGAAGCTCCTTGGAGGAGAAGCGAAACCTCTTCAAAGGAAAAACAGGAAAGTCCAGGGGGCTCCTGAAAAAGCACCTTTGGGGCAGCCCTGACCCGGATGACTGAGGACCTCCATGGACGTGATGCTCCCCTTAGGTTTTCCCATCTGCCTTGGACCCGAAGCCTTCTCCGGTTTGAAAGGTGCTTTTCACCAGGTGCTATAAAGGAAGACCAAGGGGCAAGAGCAGACTCACAGGAGTCCTTGACTTACGACCATAATGGAGCCTTACCCAGCACAGCTCGTAAATCAGGCCATCCACGTGACTGACCCAATTTTACGTCTTCTTTTGTCACCACCGTTAAGGAAACTTTTTGTGATTTTGAAGTAGGTAAATGGTTCTCCATGCTCTGAGTTTTTTAAAATAAATAAATAAATAAAAACCCAGAAGTTAAATGCTTGTTTAGCATACATCTTTCCAACCAACATGCCTCAGAAGCAGGAATTCTTGACGGCTTAAAGGAGGACTACTACGAAGCAAGCAGGTGCTCCATCAGCCTAGGAGACAAGCATCGGAACAGAGAAAATCAATTAGGGCAAAGAAAAGAAGAATTAGATGTGGCCTAAGAACAGGGTCTCCCAACCTTGGCACATTTAAGGCTTCTTGACTCCAACTCCCAGAATTCCCCAGCCAGGGAATTCTGGGAGTTGAAGTCCCCAAGTCTTAAAGTTTCCAAGCTTGGACACCCCTGCTCTACACAATGAAATGATGAGGGGGCCAAATCAAGGGAATATTTAGCCAAATACGGGGTTGAGAATGACAGCCCCCTTAGGAATTGCAGAGTGCGGTGTGCAGAGAGCCACCCTAGACAAACCGCACACCACACTGAGCATCACGGCCTCCTCAGAAGGCCCGGCCTGCAAAAGAAGCCGTTTCTTCAGAGAATAGGCAATTTAACTCCGAACTGAGGCTGTCCCGGGGCCTCTTCTTCCCTTGAGGCAGAGATTGCACCTGCTGGAGGCTGGGTTGCACAACGGACCCACAATGGGAGAACACAAGTCCTTTCTCTGCTGTGATGACGGCCGAGGTCTCTGATCCGTGGAAGACCCTTCCTTGGCAGAAGACGTTGGGATGGTTTCCACCCCTAGTAACACTCGAAAAGGGGCACCTGCACATTTTTTGAAGACAAAGGCCAAGAGGACAAAGATGTGAATAGGTTGTATGCTCTGTGACAAAAGAGGGGCGGGAGAAATATTTCAAATGTTTTATTCCAATATCAACAATATGTACAATATGAACCTATTTCTCTAACAAATAACAAAATGTAACCAAAAAAACCATATATAACAAATATAACAATAAAACGAGGGGGCAGGAGGCTAGACCATAAGGAGCTGGAACTGGGTATGGGTCATTTAACAAAGGGAAGGACCAGGGCTGAGAGGATAGGAAAGAAGGGGA
>NW_015404050.1:11990-13852 GCF_001527695.2 Protobothrops mucrosquamatus
CTTCATTTATTACTTTATCAGTAAGAAAGTTACCTTCGTTTATTAAAACTTCCTCTTCCTTCCCCTCTAGGTTCAGGATCTGAGGATGTGGGAGCTGGAAGAGAGAGACAGAAAGAGAGACCTCAACCTTCCTGGTGCCAAAGGGTCTTGCAGAGTCATCCCCCCCCCTTCCCTTTGGCCCATCGAGACACGTATTAGCACCACGTCCAGGGATTCCCTGATCCACCACCAAGTGGATGGAAAGGAAAAAGGACCCATGCTTCCCTGCCCTTTCCCCCCAAGAGAGAGATTATATGAGGGTGGGACTCTCAGTTTGGCCTTTTCAGGTTGCTACTTACTTTCTCAGTTCTCAGGAAGAGGCGTTCCTTCTTCCTCCCACTCCTCCTCCTTTCACTGGGCCCTGGGAAAAGGAGAGGCAGGTGCTCAGCAAACTTTCAGGTCTCCCCCAGATGAAGAAACACCCCCCCAAATCAGAGCCCTCTTGGCAGCCCTCTCCCCCTGGAGACCCCATCCCCTCTATTCAGAAGCTCTTCCTGCTTCACGGAGCTGGTGGATTCTCCTGGCCAGGGGAGAGATTCGCACTGAGGCCTTGGGTAATTCCTGCTCCCTCTAGGAGGGCAATTTGGAGATCAAGCTCCGTTTGGGGATCCAGGACAGACCCTCCCAGAGATACCTGCAGGAGCTGCAGAAGGAGGGGTGCTGGGGGGGGTCAGGAAGAGCCCGATCCAAAGTCTCCACTCACCACAACGCTCCCTCTTCACCATCGTGATTTCAATGGTGTAGGTTATTTTCTTTTTGGGGGGGCAGAGGGGAGCGACTGGAGGGCTTTCCCTTGTCTTCCTTCCAAACCAAGGGAAACACCCCAACATGCAAAAAGGCCTGGAAGAGAGAAAAAAAGGAACATAAAGAAAGGGACCAACTAAATCCTTCTTTCCACAATCCCTTTGAATCCAGAAACCAGCTCATCCCTTTTAACCTTGGTTAGACCTATTGGAAAGTTCTCAACCAAGGCTTTTAGCTTCAACAAGGAACTAAAGATAAAATTGGAACCCATTTGCCTCCCCTCCTCCCCCCCCCGGTTCCCCTTTCCTAGAGATTTATCCCAAAGATGCTTTTTCCACCAGGCAACTGGAGTCTCTTGTTTTCCCCTCTCATCCCAGAATGAAAAGATTTAGACTCCTGTAGACAGCTGTTCCTTTCCTGGCTGCTCCCCCCCTCCTCTGCGGAATATCCCCCTCCTCTGGGAAATTGGCCACAAAATGGGGAAAGTTCCCCAGAGCCCAGCAGCCCTACTTACATCTTTGGAGCCAGTTCACGCAATGAGCGTCGGTTGAACAGTCCAGGTGACATCATCAAGCCAGCGGAATCCTCCAGGAGATGACAGGATTCCTTTGGACAGAAAAGAAAGAAATAGAAAAAGAAAAGACATGAGAGAAAAAGAAAAAGAAAAAAAAGGAGAAAAAAAGAAAATAATATACTACTTAAAATACGTATCCCTCTTGAACTGGTATACACTTATTTTCAAATTTTCTGTTCTTTTTACCCATAATTAAACCTTTACATTTTGAAAGAAGCTTTTTTTGTTGTTGTTATTTTTGACTTTTGTCACAAGCCTTAGTTCATTTTGAGTCTTAGCTTTCCTCACTTCATCTTTGCAGGCTCGGGCTATTTGCTGATATTCTGCCTTAGTTATGTGCCCCTCTTTCCACTTGTTATACTTGTCCTTTTTGTCTTTCAATTGATCAGAGAGTTCTTTATGCAGCCATGCTGGTTTCTTTTGAGAGCTGTTATTTTTCTTCTTCGTTGGTATTGTGCTAGACTGGGTGTTTATTATCTCGCTTTTCAAAATTTCCCAAGCTTCT
>NW_015404051.1:0-1803 GCF_001527695.2 Protobothrops mucrosquamatus
TTAACCTCGCGATCCAAGCAAAGGCATATTTTGACACTTTCGCGCCAGCTTGTTTAAAAGTTTATTTCTCTGAGCAAAAGTAGACTGGAACTTTTAAGTGCATATACAGTAGTGGGAAGCACACCAATCGGAGATGAAATTAAAATACAGGCTTATTTCCAAATATTGTGGAGGGGCCTTGTCCCGCTTTTTTTTTTTTTAAAAAAAGGGAATCTCATTTTCCGTAGATCCGGCGACCACACGAACCCATGTACTATTTCTATTTTATTTTGTTTTATTTTAATAGAAACCTACAGTAAGAACGTTGGTGGGCGATAATTCCTCTTTCTTGTGCCCCCTCCTGTAACGTTATATTTTAAAACCTCCCGATATTGGATCTGGGTTAATTAAACACACAGAGAACCAAAACAGGCGGGAGTTATTTTCGTTTTGGCTTGCAAACACCACCTTCAGAGGAGCAGGCCCCGTTTCCCGCCAAAGCTCACCGGGTCTCCTCTGAGGTAAATCTCAAGTCCTCGTCGGCAGAGGCGCTCACTTCCAACGCTGGCTGGTTGGAAGCGGAAGCTGCAGCTTGAATCCCGGGGCAATTTGCGGCAGCCTCCCTTGCTCAAAGATCGCCTCAGAAGGAAGTCCTCAACGAGTCCAGGGCTGCCGGGCCTGGGTTCCCCAGCAGCAGCCCCGGCTGAGGGAGACTGAGGAGCGAAGCCCCGGCACTGGTTGCCCCGGATCCTCTTTCTCCGAAGGCCCGAGAGGCTGGAGCGAAGGCGGCTGTCTGCGAAGGGCAGCAGAGAAAGCGCGCAATCCTAGAAAAAACACCTCAAGAGACCGAAGCCTCCGCGTGGACGTCGGTTCCCGACTGAGAAATCAGTGGCAGTTTTTAACCTTTTCATTTCGGGGACACTCGCGCGTTTGCCTACCCTGGCATATTTTAATTAACCGGCATTAATTCTGTTTGTATTAAACAGGCGTCGCGGCCCTGATTGCCTCGACGCCCGCTGGGATTCTTCCAGACTCCTCCGGCGCTGCTTCCCGTCTACCGCTCCGCGTTAGGCACTCCGACTTAATTGGGTGCTTGCTCTGCCTCGCGTCCCCCCCCCCCCGAAGCGCCCGGAGGTTATCGCCGCAGGCGGCGGGGTTTCAGACGGCCCCCTCCCGTCTCTCTTCAACGAGCCTGTTGATTTCAGCGCCGTCGGTGCCCGGGAGCGCACACCCCACCCACCCACCCAGCTCGGCTCCTCCGACTTTCGAGGTGGGCTTTCAGAAGAGCCCTTTCCCGCCGCCTCTGCGAACGTCGCGATCCATGCGGGATCCTTGCTGGGGAGTAGGTGGGGGCAATCCAGCCGGCCTTGGCCCCCTTCCAAACTCCCCGAGGGAGGACAGCACACGGATTTCTGCCTTAAATACCGGGCACCTTCTCCACCACTTCTCTAAATCTTAGCCCAATTTCTCCCCCGCCCCCCACGTCTCGTCGCCCGGGTCTTCTTATGGGACTCTTTCGGGCCTTGGGGAGGGAAGACCCGGCCCTTCGGTCTCAGCCACGGAGGTTCTGAGGCTAAGGAAAGATAAAACGGGGGGGGGGGGGGGAGGGAGAGAATGGCAGCGAAGGAAACTCGGTTCCCTTCTTCAAGCAGGGTCAGCCGAGCACCGCCAAAGGCCGGGCAAAGGCCTGGCTCGGGGCTTGGAAGAAGCTCGGCGCATTCCTCGACGGGGCGTCCGGGAGGGAGGGGGGGCTTTCTCTCTCTCTCTCCCCCCCCCCTCCTGTGCTGGAGCCTGGCGTAAAGCTCCCTGGCAGCTTCGATTACT
>NW_015404052.1:0-3041 GCF_001527695.2 Protobothrops mucrosquamatus
TCCATGGCATCGGACCTGGATATCTCCGAGACCGCCTTCTGCCGCAGATTACCTCCCATCGGCCGGTACGCTCCCACAGAGTGGGTCTCCTCAGGGTGCCGTCAGCCAGACAGTGCCGGCTGGTGACCTCCAGGGGGAGGGCCTTCTCGGTGGGAGCTCCCACCCTCTGGAACGAACTACCCCCAGAGATCCGGGTGATTCCGGATCTCCCCTCCTTCCGCCGCGCACTTAAGACATGGCTCTTCCAACAAGCGGGATTGGCCTAGGGGAATTTTTAGTGGGGTTTTAAGAGTAATTTTAAATTGACATAGGCCACAGCAAATATTTTATTTTAATCAGGTTTTAAAGTGGGTTTTTTATCTTTGTATCTGTTTTATTAGGCTGTCAGCCGCCCTGAGTCCGTAAGGAGAAGGGCGGGATAAAAATCTAAAAAATAAAAATAAAATAAAATAAAAAAAAGTCAAAAGACATTTCCTCTCAAATTTCTTAATTGCAGAAGCCAGTCTTCCCTGGATCATGTGCCAAAATATAATCTGAGTCCAAATCAATTCCTTTGCTTCACCCCATTGTTCAATATTGTAATGCTTAAATTTTAAGCTACTTGTGTGTGTTTTGTTTGTCTGTAGTACCTATTTCTTCACTGCCAAGAGGGAGTTCACTCTTTTGGTTAAACATATAATTGGAAAATAAGTTTCTCTTTAAACAAGAGTATACAACATGATGCATTAGAGCTGAACACCTTTCTTGCAATATCCAAAACCCCAAACACTATGATGAAGAAATATTACTTGTGTCATAAGGCTCAGTACATTTGGAAATTATAATGACTAAAATAGGCTGAAAAGACTTCCCTCTGAAACTAAGGAAGAATTCCTCCAGACTTCTTGGTTTGGCTCAAATGGGTGTCACAGTACATTTCCCACTATATTCAGTCTCGCCTACCCCAAGTTAAGTGAGGTTTCTGGCCACTGAATAGTTGCCTTTCCTTGTCCAACAATTCCAACAGCTTCAGATTGAACTGTGCATGTCTAGTGGTTACAGCACCAGGCTAGAAACTAGGAGACTAACTGAGTTCTAGTCCCGCCTTAGCCATGAAAGCCAGTTGAGTGAGTTTGGGCCAGTCACTCTCTCAGCCCATCTCACTTCACAGAGTTTGTTGTGGAGAAATTAGGAGGAGGAAAGTGTGTTGGATATGTTCACCTTATTTGTAAAAATAATAAAGAATTAGAATAGAGCTGGAAGGGATCTTGGAGGTCTTCTAGTTCAGCTCAAGCAGGAGGACCTATACCAGGGGTAGGCAACCTTGGCTCTTTTATGACTTGTGGACTTCAACTCCCAGAATTCCTGAGCAAGCATGGCTCAGCTTGGAAACCTCTCCCTTTCCCCTCAGCATGGCTGGCTCAGGAATTCTGGGAGTTGAAATCCACAAGTCATAAAAGAGCCAAGGTTGCCTACCCCTGACCTATACCATCTCACGACAGGTGACTGTCCAGTCTCTTTTTAAAAACTTCCAGCAATGGAGCACCCAAGCTTTCTGGGGGTAAGCTGTTCCACTGGTTGATTGTCCTCACCGTCAGGAAGTTTCTCCTTAATTCCAGGTTGCTTCTGTCTTTGATCAGCTTCCAACCATAGTTGGGATGATATAAATAAATAAAAATAAAACACAACAACACAGCCAATGTTATTGTATTGGCTCTTCCTATGGTTACAGATGTTATCCAGAAATTTAAGGCTGCATGGCATTTCCAAAATTAGCCAGGCAATTGCATTAGGTTAACCTCTGTTTTAATGTTACAGTGAGACAAAGAAGTTCTTCAGATGGGAATTGTGTTACTTCACTTCCTTTGAAATGCCATAAGCCAAAAGTTTGGGGGTGGGGTAGGGGAGCTCTCTTGCTCAGTGTGAACATTGGGGCCTTGGCCTTCTGTCCTGTGAGCTTTCAAACCACACTCAACATATGGTCCTTAATGAAACTATATGGAGAGAAGTAAGCAGTGAGTACCCCAAGGTTCTGTTTTAAGCCCGGCAGTCTTCAATATTTTCATAAATGATTTAGATGAGGGAATAGAAGGGGAACTCATTAGATTTGCAGACACCAAGCTGGCAGGAATAGCCAACACACCAGAAGATAGGCTCAAGATCCAAATGGATCTCAACAGACCTGACTACTGGATCCTATCTAACAAAATAAAATTCAGTGTAAAGAAAAGTAAGGTTTTACACTTAGGCAAGAAAAAGCAAATGTATAGTACAGATTAGGTGAAACTTGGCTTAATAGCAATAATTGTGAGAGGGATCTTGGAGACCTAGTGAACCAGCACTTAAATATGAGCCAGCAGGGTGCTGCAGCCACCAAAAAACCCAATTCAATTCTAGGCTGCATTAACAGAAGGATAGACTCTAGATCGCATGAAGTGTTAGTACCGCTTTATAATGATATAGGAGATTGGATTAGAAGACCTCCAAGGTTTCTTCCAACTCTGTTATTCTTTTCTGTTCTTCCTCCGAAGGTAACACTTTGGCCAGGATCATTTGCCAGGTCCCCCACTGAAAAGTGGAATATAACAGAATAATAGAGATGGAAGGGATCTTGGAGATCTTCCAGTCCAGCCCCTGCTCAAGCAGGAAATCCTATACCATTTCAGACAAGTGATTGTCCAATCTCTTCTTAAAAGCTTCCAGTGTTGGAGCACCCAAAACGTCTGAAGGCAAGTGATTTCCCTGATTTAATTGTTCTGTCAGGAAATTTCTCCTTATTTCTAGGTTGGACCTCTTCCTGATTAGTGTTCCATTCATTGCTTCTTGTCCTGTTTTCAGGTGCTTTAGAGAGTAGAAGACTGCGAATAGAATAACCGAGTTGTAAGATACCTTGTAGGTCATCTAGTCCAACCCCACTGCTCAAGCATAATAGCTTGACTCCCTCTTCTTTGTGGCAGCCCCTTAGATATTGGAACACTGCTATCATGTCATCCCCTAGCCCTTCTTTTCATTAAACTAGACATACCCAATATCTCCGCTTCTTGCTCGCTTTCAAAAACATA
>NW_015404053.1:0-1007 GCF_001527695.2 Protobothrops mucrosquamatus
CCGAAGATCATCTAAATCACTCAAGGGGATCCGCCGGGACCTTTCCCTAAAAGGTTTATCCTCCCTCAGTCGGATTTCATGCTGGGCACTCTTAGCGCAGCCCACATCAAAATCGTCTCTCGAGAATAAATGCCTCCACTTCCAGAGCTGCTCCCTCACTCTCTCTCGCCACTCAAGAGGAAGCTGAGTATTCCCGGGACAAAACTGGTCCATTGAGACCTCTCCCTCCTTCTCTCCATCCAGAGACTCAATTGGAGTGACTGGGCTCACCTGCCCCAACAACATCCGATCCTTCAGTCGCACAGGGAGACCTGTGATATTCTGAACTCCGACCAAGATCCGTCCCTTTTCCCGCTTCAACACCCGCGTGGGGATTACCTCTGGGATCAATTCCACTCCACCATTCTGTCCCTGCGGGCCAGTATCCAGGATGAGATACGGCCCAGGCTGCTCCCAATCTAACTTAACAGACGCCCTCAAGCACACCACCTCCCCAGGTTGTATTACCCTCTTTTTCTTATCGAATTTCCATAACCGCCCCACTCCCTCTACAGGGGCCTGCTGCTCCCACACCATACCCTGACATACTGTCTGCAGCGCAGGGTGAACATCCCTCACTATCAGATCATTTCCCAATGGAATGACTGGGGTAAGCAACCGCCTAACTAAACTGGTGTTAGTCCCTACAATCAGTGAGCCCTGGCTAACGCCCGGAGGGCGAGCACATATAATAGCCAAAGTATCCAAGGTCTCCGTATGCCCAGTAACAGAGGGTCCAAACGTCAGTCTTACAGGCAAACATCCATCGTAGGGGAACTTCTCCGTACCAATACCACAAATCTTCAACTCACCCAACTCCTGTATGGGCATATACGCCAAATACTTATCATAAAAATCCCTATATAATAATGTCACCTGCGCACCTGAATCCAAAAGAGCCTTCGTATAAATACCTTCCACCTGCACCGACACCACCGGGGAGGGACCCACCAACTGTTGAGGAACCA
>NW_015404053.1:9428-12468 GCF_001527695.2 Protobothrops mucrosquamatus
GTGTATCGTTGTCTGCGCATGCCTCTCGCGCATCGTGGATTGGGTTTGGGGGGGCGCTGGCTACCAGCTCTGCTTGTCTGTTACAGCTGGGTGGTGTGGAAGGAGATGCGTGAGCTATTCTGAGACGAGGCTCTTTTGTTTGCAGTCGCACTATAGTGCCATTTAGTTTCACTTACGTAACATGAACTAGACTTATGCGTGGGTGATACAAATAGTATATTTTCAGAAATTTAAATTGTCACGGGGAATTTTATGAAAACCTAATGAAAATGTTTTTAAATAATGCTATGAAATTTTTTTTAAAAGTCAATTAAATTTAAAAAAAGGAAAGTGCTTCAGTATCGGACAAAACCCCTACCGCCCACCATGAAAGCTGGAACGCCCACTAGTGGGCGGTAGGGACCAGGTTGACTACCACTGCTCTAGACCCACAACCTCTCCTCCTTCCTCCTTTCCACCTACCTACATCCCATCTCCCTTCTTAACCACCTCATCAAGTGCAGTTTGGGGTACCAGCCGAGCATCTCCTCTTCTCAATACAATTCCATTATTTACCTCTAACATATAAATACATCAATTTTTATAATTTCTTTCCCCTAATCCCCTTCCCCCCCCCCCGACTTCCCAGAGCTGAATACAGGAATAAACATATAGTAATCCAAATTTAACCCAAACAACCCATTCATAATATAAACAAGTATAAACTTACTATAACTCTAATATACAATCAACTTAACTATAAACTATATATATAAAGTATATATAAAAATATTTATAAATAATAATTAATCAAAAGCTATATGATAATTATTCATTTCATATTTTCTCTGAATATAGTCTATCCATCTTCTCCATACCAAAATAAATTTCTCCTGATATTGATCCTTCAGGTATGTGGATATTTTTGCCATTTCTGCAAAATATGAAACTTTCTGTCTCCAATCATCCATATTCGGCAATATCTCCTTTTTCCAATTTTGAGCAATCAATGTCCTTGCTGCTGTTATACAGTATAACATCAAATTCATTTATTTTGAGTCCAGGTTGTCCATAATGCCCAATAAAAATAATTGCGGTGTAAATTTTATCTTTTTCTTAAAAATCTGTTGAAGGTTCCACCAAATCTTAATCCAAAAGGCTTTAACATCCCTACATGTCCACCAGATATGATAATAAGTTGCATCCAAATTACCACATCTCCAACATTTTGGCTGCAAGTTCGGGTACATGCAAGACAATTTTTGGGGGTCCAAATGCCATCTATAAAACATTTTATAAAAATTTTCCCTTAAATTCTGTGCTTGAGTGAACTTGACATTTCTTACCCAAATTATTTCCCATGTTTCTAACATAATTGGCTCTTGAATATTTTGAGCCCATTTAATCATACAATCTTTGACTAATTCTGTTTCCGAATCAAACTCTATCAAAACACTATATATTCTCCTAATATGAGCTCTACTTTGATCTTTGATCTGTCTCATCAAGTTCACATCTTCCAATGCCAAGCCTAACTTTTGATCTATACGCCATCTCTCAACCAACTGGCTATATAGGAACCAGGACTGGAGAATATTATCTTGTCTTAATTCATCCAATAATTTAATTTGCCAGTCCTGTCCCCTTAAGATAAGTAAATCCTTATAAACAATTCCCTTTAATTTAACTCCCCTTGTAGTTCCTTGTATTGCATGTTCCGGAATAGACCACATTGGGATTTTAAAACTTAACTTATAATGATACTTTTTCCAAACTCTCAGAAGTGCAGTTGTCACTTGTCCTTACCGGAACGTGAGTTGACAAAGCACCCGAAGACGCTGTTTACTCATGAATATGACGGTTTAATCAGGAACAAGCTTCTGACGTTAGCAAAGACCTTCAGCCTGAGGCTCTTTACAAATAAAGTTTACGCTGGGAGCTACTGCCTCCCAGCGTTATTTAAATACACTCCCAAGTTCACCCCACCCTCCACCAAGCAACACCACCACACCCCCGCCCTCCTACATCACACCCTCCTATTCCCCCAACCAGCATCTTTCAGTTAATTGCCCCATCAGTCTCTCCGTCTGGAACCTTCCTGCCGACGCCCTGTGCTTCTGGCGACGCCCTGTGCTCTCCAGGCTGCCTCCCTTCAGCTGATTGTTAATTACAGCTGCTCGTCGGCTTGCTGGCTGCAATGCTGATTCTCCCCCTCCGTTAATTACAGCTGCTCGTCAGCTTGCAGACTGCGATGCTGGTTCTCCCCCTCCTTGTGTGTCAAGCCCGGGAGGGCTTGACAGGCGGCCCCCCCTACCAAGTATCCTCCTGGAAGTGGGTAAAACACACAGTTAGTTCGTTGTGGATGTCGGTCCACCTCCCCTCCCCCCTGGTTTCTGAGGATACTTGCGATGATATCTTTGTACCAATTGCGGGGCATTCATATCTGCCTCCCCCACCCATGATGCCTCGGATACTGGGTATCCCCTCCACTGCACTAGGTATTGTAACCGGGTTCTTCGATACCTTGAATCCAGTATCTTTCGTATTTCATAATGCCCCCCCCACCGGACAAGGAGGTTGTTGCACCTGTCTGAAGGATGGTTTGATTGCTGGTTTCAATAAGCTACTATGGAAGACCGGGTACACTTTGCCGAGGCTTAGTGGTAGTCGTAACCGTACGGTTACTGGATTGACAACCCTTTCAATTTTAAAAGGACCAATATATTTTGGACTCAGTTTTTTACATGCCCTCCATAATTTTAGGTATTTGGTGGATAGGTAGACTTCATCGCCAACCCGAAAAGGCTTTTGTGGGCTCCGTTTTTTATCGGCCTGGTTTTTCCATGTCTGCTCCGCTTTTCATAATGCTTTCTTCACCTTTTCCCAGATGTCTTTATATTGAAGCATCCACTCATTGGGTTGCTGTGATCTCAGGTTTCCTTGAGGACATTCAGGAATGGGGACGAAATCCACCCCATGCACAACTCGAAAAGGCGTGAAACCGGTGCTGCTATGGACGGTGTTATTATATGCTGCTTCGGCAAATGGTAGCAGATCTGCC
>NW_015404054.1:0-3040 GCF_001527695.2 Protobothrops mucrosquamatus
GCAGTTTCTTTTTTTTAAAAAAAATCGCAAACATTGTTCCTTTACTTACAGACAAAATGTTACATGATTGGCTGCTATGTGTATATTCAATTATGTACAAAAAGGTACAGGATTAGCAGGACTGGGGCACAAGCAGAAATCCCTTCAGGGCAAATGTAGCCGAACGAAATGCTAACTGACTTGGCTTTTTTTTTTTTTTTTTTTTTTTTTTTTTTTTTTTTTTTTTAGCTTTGCTCACCACAAACAGATGTCCTGCCCTCTCTCTTTTTTTCCTTGAAAGAAAAAGTCACTGATTTCTCCCACCTACCACTTCTTCATTCTTTTTGTGTGTTTAAACTTCATTTACAGAAAGCCTACTTATGCAATAATCAGCAAGTAGAAAAACTTCACCTGTAAATACAAAGTAGAAATGTTATTTCACAGCGAGAGGCTGCAGCATTGCTGTCTCCAGATCTCAGTGGAGAAGGTGTGCGTGTGTCTATTGGTGGAGGTGTCAAACGCCACGTTAATTCCAGATTCTGAGAAAGCTGTCCCAAGATCCTGTAGCTACTGCCATGCCGTCGTCAGTCACCCCTAGGCAGCTGACTCGGTTGTCGTGACCAGCAAGAACACCTGAAGGGTCAAAGAGCACCGCACTTAATCAAACGGCCCTCAACAATCTCCTTTTAAGAAACAAGAGTCACCATATTCTCATGTTCTCAAATGCATTTATATCTCCGTTTTCAGAAGTACGTTCTCACATAAAATGCCTTAACAACAGGACAGGGAATGGATTGAAGTACCCAAAAAAAAAAAAATCTACACAAGAACAGTTGACTTCAGTTGTGAAAATCGAGGCAAGATTGAAACACTTCTGTAACAAATGTGTAACTTTTTTTCTTTTAAAAAAAGTAATGGTTGCCCCTGGCCCAGGGGTAGGCAACCTTGGCTCTTTTATGACTCTTTGAAGTCCACAAGTCATAAAAGAGCCAAGGTTGCCTACCCCTGCCCGTCATGTCAGACTCTAGGGGGTGATGCTCATCTGTTTCCTAGCTAAGGAACCAGCATTGTCTGAAGACATTTCTGTGGTCATGTGGCCAGCAAGTCTATACACCAGCGGTTCTCAACCTATGGGTCGCGACCCCATTTGGGGTCGATCGACCATTTCACAGGGGTCGCCAAGCAAGGCTGTCCGCCATTTTTTTCCCCTTTTCCGGCGGGTGCCTTACCTCCCTTGGGCTGGGCCAGCTGGTGGTCGGCCTGCTCCGTCTCTGCCGCTTGCCAGCTACGCCTCGGCTGGCGCAGGGGACGGAACCACGCATGCGCGGCGCTCCCGGGCAGGGAAAGTCCTCGACTTACGACCGGTTGGGTAGTCCTCGACTTACGACCAGTTTAGTCCTCGACTTACGACCGGTTGGGGGGGTCGCGGCATTAAAAAGGTTGAGAACCACTGCTATACACTGAGGCACAGGGAGCACTGTTAGCTTCCCACCAAGGTTGTACCTATTTATCTACTTGATTCTGCATGCTTTCAAGCTGCTAGATGGGCAGGAGCTGGGGCAAGTAACAGGAGCTCATTGTGTTCTGGTCTTCAACCTGGACTGTCCGCTTTCCAGCTGACAAACTCAGCACCTTTAACCGCTGAGCCATCACATTCTCCTTTTTATATATATAAAAAAACCTGCACTAAAGATGCCAAGTATACATAAATAGAAGGGACTTCCAGAGGGGAAGGGCCATGATTGGATAACTTCTGAGGCATACTGATCAACCCAGCTATACTTAAAGACCACTCTTCAAGAAAACTGTTAACAGTTATGGCTTTGAGATCAAAAACCAGGACTCAGCTTAACGATGAATTTGTGTGCCACATAACTGGCATCCCATGGAACAGTCACAAGCGAGAGGTTAATGCACTTAAATCTGGCTCCTATTAAACCTATCAGCTTTCACTCACCTGCACGTTCGCCCTTCAGGGTATCCCAAACATTGCAGTTGAAATCGTCGTAGCCTGCCAAAAAGAGACGTCCGCTCTTTGAGAAAGCTACAGAGGTGATCCCACAGATGATGTTATCGTGAGAATATAACATGAGCTCCTGGTCTGCACGAAGATCAAAGAGTCGACAGGTAGCATCATCTGAACCAGTGGCAAAGGCATGGCCGCTTGGGAAGAACTGTGAAATGCAACAAGAAAATGCAGACAGAGGAGGGGAAAACAGGGAGAAAGCAGGGAGAAGGAAAGAGGTTGATTCTGGAATCATATGCTAACATTCGAAGTTCACTTACTAATATCTGTAATAATAATAAAAATAATAATAATAAAAATAATAATAATAATAATAATAATAATAATAAAGTTGGAAGGGACCTTGGAGGTCATCTAGTCCAACCCCCTGCTCAGGCAGGAAACTCTATACCATTTCGGACAGATGGCTGTCCAGTCTCTTCTTAAAAACTTCCAGTTTTGGAGCATTCACCGCTTCTGGAGGCAGGTTGTTCCACTGGTTAATTGTTCTCACTGTCAGGAAGTTTCTCCTTAGTTCTAGGTTGCTTCTCTCCTTGATTAGTTTCCATCTGTTGCTTCTTGTCCTGCCTTCAGGCGCCTTGGAAAATAGCTTGACTCCCTCTTCTTTGGGGCAGCCCCTGAGATATTGGAACACTGCTATCATGTCCCCCCTCGTCCTTCTCTTCGTTAAACTAGACATTCCCAATTCCAGCAACCGTTCCTTATATGTTTTAGCCTCCAGTCCCCTGATCATCTTTGTTGCTCTTCTCTGCACTCTTTCTAGAGTCACAACATCTTTGCTCAAAATAAGATTAGAACAGCACCTTGCATGATACTTGAAGCTTTAAATCTGCCTGAAATCTTAATGTACTTAAACATTTGCGAAGTCCTTTATTCTTCACCAGCAAATTAAGACAGTTCTCTCAAATAACAGAACAATTAACCATCTAAAACAGAGTTTCCCAACCTTGGCCACTCGAAGCTGGGTGGACGTCAACTCCCAGAATTCCCCAGTCAGGAAGGAATTCTGGGAGTTGAAGTCCACACAGCTTCAAG
>NW_015404055.1:0-3039 GCF_001527695.2 Protobothrops mucrosquamatus
TTCAAAGAAAAACAAGAAAGTTCAGTTCCCTTGTGAAAAAGCATCTTTGGGACAACTATGAGCTGGATGACCGAGAATCTCCATAGACAACAGCAGCACCTCCAAATTCCCTTCAACTACCATGAAAGCAACCATCGGGAACATTTTTACATTCCTGAAGTGCTATTCAAAGTGTTATTTTCATACTTCTGTCACCTAATGTGATGTTGTTCATTTTTTCTGCAGCACATTTCTTTCTTCTAAGCCACTTTGACCAACAACTTTTCAGAGGCGGGAATATCTCATCAACTATCTATGGGTAACATGGTCTCTACAAGTAGTCCTCAGGTTATGACAACAGCAATAGGGACCAAGATTGCTACTGCTAAGTGATGCAGTTGTAAAGCATGATATTACATGCCACTTAGCAATGGCAATCCTAGCTGTAATTCCACAGCACATGGGTTGGGAAGGAACTAGGTGGGGTTTGCATGGGTGCTGTGGGAGATGGGTGTGCCACAGACAAGTACTAGGAACGGCAGGAGGACTGATGGAGGCTGCAGATGGGTTGGCAGAAACAATGTGAGGGGCATTAGAGCCCCTGGGAGGGGTAGCAGAGGCTGCAGGGGAGGTAGGGGTGACCTGTGGATGGGGACACACTATGGAGTGAAGCTAGACTACTTCGCAGCAGATTCCTTGAGAGAAAAAGTGATGGAAGCAACTTACAAGGTCAACTTGCAACTTTTCCTGCCAGCTTCCCATTGACTTCATTTGTAGGAAGTTATCTAGGAAGGTTGCCAATAGCAATTATGTGATGTCATAATCACCAGCTGGGAATCCAAATGCTTGAATTGCTGTGACCTGACTGTGAGGATGCTGGGACAGTCAGAACTTTAGGGATCAGTCATAACTTCATTTTTTTTTTAGAGATGGCATAGAACAGTCTCTGAATGAATAGATGTAAACCGAGGATTATCTATAATGTTTTTTAAAGCAGCCTTGACCAGTAGCCATGCAATAATTATTACTTAGCATGTAGAATATTACTGGTTTAAAACCCACCAGATTTTTTTAAAGTTACTATTTCTCTTTTCCTGAGATACTTACTAATCCATTGGGGTTACCAGGTTTTTTTCTTAAGTAAGCCCAATGATGCAATTTACTTAACAGACTGAAAAAATGATGAAACAGTGTACCAGTATGCTTATTCATTTTTTTTGGAAAAAATGTGCTTTTTTAGTTTGGAAATATTTTTGTTTTTAACCAATATAGGGTGTTGTCTGTCTATATTTATCTGTCTATATTTATCTGTCTATACGTAGGTAACATTTTATATTGTAAAACCAAATGTATGTTAATCTCCTATGTTTTTAAACTGTTAAAAAAAGACACTTTGCTTTTTTGTATAAGTGAACCCATGTAAACTCTGCAAAGACAAAGAAAGATATATAAACAATTCCATATATCTTAATGTATAATAGTGGATAAATTCACTAATCTTTGCATTGGAAATTATTAAATATTTTTGTCCCTCCTACTTCTGCATATATGTCCTGCATCTAAATTATTGCTATTATATTGACTTGGTATGTTGGTATGTTTTTATATCTGAATATATTGATGAGCTAGTTTTGGTGTAATAGTTAAGGCATTAGGCTAGAAACTGGGAGACAGTGAATTCTAGTCCTGCCTCAGGCACAAAGCCAGTTCAATGACCTTGAGCCAGTCACTCTGAAATCTTGCCAGGAAAACTGTAGAGACTTATTAATGCAGTAAGCAAGGGTCAATAACTCTAACTTGAAGGTACTAAAACAAGCACTGATAATTAAAACATTTTTATTATCATCATATGCATCAAGTATTAAATGTATATTTTTGTGTGTAAATCCAAAACTACACTTATTGTGAAAAGGCATTTTATAATAACATGTATTCAAGAGACATTCAAATTTAAAAGAGGAACAATGAGAATTTTCTTGAGCATAGTCACTTATCCAGCTCATAGTTGAACTCAAGCAGGGAAAATAAATGGCCAGAGATCTGAAAAGTTCCTACTTCCCTTTTATCAAATATTCATTAATTGCCTATTCATTTGTGGACCTAACTTAAAAAAATGCAAGGAAGACGGACAAATCTACATTGTAGGTGGTCCTCCTGATTAAAGCAATAAAAACTTTGATGTTTCTTTTGATTATTTGGCCCATTTTTTACCAAGGCATCTTCAGAATATGAAACTTGGATGTCCTGAATTACACTTTGTTTTCCCAATGTAGAAAGAAGTTTACACAGCTGCATTCCAAAATATTAGATGTTACTGAGAAAATATGTGCTCGCTTCTCGATCCCCTTAAATTGTATTTGTTGAATTTGGTTGCAATTCTAAATACACAATTCTAAGAAGTTTAAGAGAACTCAGTAGGACTCCTTCCTGAATAAATATTGCTCCGAACCCAACCCCGTTTTATCTGTTTGTATTGGTTTTGCCTCCTGCCGTTCAAGGCAATTCTCTCTGCCTTCTACACATGGGCAGGTATGCTCAATTAATGGAATTTTAGCATACCTGTCTTGTAGCAAAGCAGAAGGAATGATGTTATATGAAAGCTTTTCTCAGAATGGGAAAAGGGACAGGATATAAATAATTTGCTAGATTTCATATACTCTTAAGAACCCAAATTCTATTGTTCTGGGACAATGTATTTACCTCAGCTTGATGTTCCATAGCATTCATTGTCTGAGTAAATATTTGCTTAGCCTGATTGTATGTTAATGTCAATAAAAACATTGCCATAGGTGTATACTACAGGCCACCCAACCAAACAGAGGAAATAGATGAACTTTTTGCTAGTCAACTAACTAACGTACGTAGGAAGCACATCACAATAGTAATGGGGGACTTTAACTACCCTGACATCAACTGGGAGACAAACTCTGCACCAAGTGGAAGATCAAACAGGTTCCTGGCAAACCTAGCAGACAACTTTGTCTCCCAAAAAGTAGAGAAGGGAACTAGGGGATTAGCCATTTTGGATCTAATTCTCACTAACAGAGATGAAATGATAGA
>NW_015404056.1:0-3039 GCF_001527695.2 Protobothrops mucrosquamatus
GAGGCTGTTTATACAGATCTTCTCTTCCAGTATTTACTTTAGAGTTTTGCTAAAGGACTTAATTTGGAAGGCAGAGACTGACCTACTTCAGAAACAGACAGAACCTGAATAAACAAATGCTTGCTGCAGATTAGTAAGAACATCTGTAGTTTTGAGATTGTTTTGAGAGTTCATGCCATTGTTTTCATTTGGGGGGGGGGGGTTACTTCTTGTTTGTCCATTTTTTCTTCTTCCCATTTAAAAAAATATAGTAACAAAGGATGAGGCCAGAAGGCACAGCTGCAGTAGGCATGCCATGCCACTGTTTTAATTCTACATTTTAGGGCCCCAGCAGAAGAGTGCCTTTATTGTATCATAGAAGAAAGTAAGGCCGCATGCAAATTCCAACCATGGACATCTGTTTCCTCTTGATGCGAAGAATTCTGGAATTCTGAAGGCTATTTCATTTCTCAAGGAATCTTTCTCATATTTTGCCTCTTTCCAAGCAAGCTGTGTCTGTTGTGGGCTTTCCAAAATACTGCTCAACATCAGGATTTGCAGAGGGCCTGCTTAGAGCCCGAAGACTGTTGTTTCTCATCTGTTTTGTTAAGATCCACATTGTCGCCCAAATGAACTGCAGCGAATTCCCACACTTGAGGATAACTGCAATCTATCTTGTCTGACCTTTTAAACTGACGCTGTAAGAGGAATACAAAAGAACTGTTATGCATTGTTGAACATACCATTTTTCAGTCTTTTATTATGGAAGCTTCTGTAGCTTTAACAGAAACGTTTGGTTCCTAATATCCATCCGTACTGTCTCCTATTAGGTGGAAATAATAGAATACCAGAGTTGAAAGGGACCTTGGAGGTCTTCTAGTCCAACCCCCAGTTCAAGCAGGAGACTTTATGCCATTAAGGACAAATGGTTGTCCAAAACATAACTTCTGCAGTGTTCTTTTTTGTAGGGTTTCATTGGAGTAATCAGCCTTTCTGTACAAACAGAATTGGAGTAGTAGACAAAATATGTGGATTCTAGAAGGAACAAAAGGCTTTGTGTTTTCGATCCAAATTGTTGGGGGCAATATGCTGACTTTGAATTGCTTAGAGAGGGGTGTAAAGCACTCTGAAGTGGTATATAAGTGTAAGTGCTATTGCTATTGTTCTCCTTGTGACCATTGACCTGAGTATGGTGGCAAGTTCTGTTAATAAATCCTGATGCTTAAATTTAAATTCTCCATTATCCTTTTCATTTTTTTTAGTCTGGAAGTAGACGCAGCTTAGCAGTCACATTGATTATTGATTATATTATATTATATGCCATAAAGTTGTAGTTGACTCTTAGTGATATATAGTTTTTCTCTCCAGGAAAATGGAAATTTAAATGCATGCCATGGGAGGGCTGGTAGTATCTGTCTTTATGTTCTAAAGCACATAAATATCTGCATACTCTAAAGCAGTTCATTCAAGAAGCTGAGCTTCCATTTATATTCATGGAGGCTTCAACACTCTAGGAAAAAAATATTTTGAGGAAGTAGACTTTGACAGGTCATGATGAGAGTTGGTGGTTTCTCCAGCACTGGAGATGGAGGATCCACCCATGGGTAGTAGACTGTATTCCTGCCCAATCAGATTAAGTCAGCCAAAGTTGCCACGCCCGTCCTGGACCCTAGATCCCAGTCTTGACTTAATCTTGCCCATGGACGGACGTATAACTCTGGCTCTCAGGCAGGTATAGTCTCGACTATAGGTGAATCCTCCACCTTCTTTGGCTATTTAGTCCAATTCAAAATTGGGAACTGTTAGAAAATAATAGTTGATCCAAGCCTTCAATTGGGAGTAGGAAAGTGATTACAGAATAGAAGGGGCTCCTTCTTCCTTTCCCCCTCCCGGTATTGAAAGGGCAGAAGGGGATCCTTCTCACCCTCTCATCTCCAACATCTATTGGATCCGTTCTCACCGGAGCTCGCGGCTGCGGCCTGGTGACGAACGGAGTGAAAAGATTTGCACTGAAGGCCCGTTTGACTCGATCTCAAACTCAGGGCCTTCCGAATCGGCACCCCCGCTGAGGAGACGCGCGCGCGCGTGCCTTACACCGTCGGGGCCGTCTTGCCTTTCAAGCTGTTGTTTGGCATATAGCTCTTTCACCAATCGCCGGCAAACGGTCGGGGAAAGAGCACGAGTGACAAGGGAGGCCTGCTGGCTTAATGAGCAGACGAACGGCCGTTCGTCCCTCATTTGCATTTTAGGCGCGCCAGCGGGGATTCCCTCGATCGTCGGAGTTGTTTCCCTCAGGCCTTGCAGCTCACTGTTAGAGTTGATCGCCAGCGCGCGCGGCCGCCATTTTGAACCGCGCGACGAGGGGACTAGACGGGGAGGCCTTACAGTTGCTCAGGGCTTATTGCCATCGCGCGCGGCCGCCATTTTGAACCGCGCGTCGAGGAAATTAGCCAGGGAACTGTCATTTCCAAAAGGAATAAAAGGCTTTCCTCATCTATATTTTGCTCTCAGGTTAATAAAATAGTCACTTGTTCTAACGAAAGGGGGGTTTGGCATTGCACAAGTCACCCAATATTCAACGGGCCGCCATTTTGAGGTGCGGCCGCCATTTTGAGGACCTCTTCTGATTGGTATCTCACCCCCCATTATCACTGGTTAGATCTACTCCGTAATAGGGATCCTGAGCAGCCCTACAAAATTCCTCCTCAGGCCCTCGTGTCTCCTAGCCTGCTTGCTTGCCATTTAAGGGCCAGAGTCACTCTTTCGTGACTGTTGTTTGCCATTTTGGCCACGAGGATTCCAGGTGTTCCCTCAGGGCATCTGTCCTTTTCCTCCTCAAAATTAGGCAGACATACTCGGAGTGTGCCTGTCCTTTTCCGACCAATAATATTACCTAGTGGGTTCCTAAAGATACCTGGGTTCCATACGTACCCACAGTGCGTGTGTCCTCACCCAGAGGTGTACTCTCTAGATACCAGGGGGTCCCACTCGAGCCCCTGTGCTATCGGAGAATGGAGGCTACCAATTCTTCTTCAGAAGCCGCTGCGCCTCCTCTACCCA
>NW_015404057.1:0-2618 GCF_001527695.2 Protobothrops mucrosquamatus
GTCTTTTTCCCGCCTTGTTGCCAAAAAGATAAAAGTTCTCAGTACATCATTGTGACAGAGTTAAAATTAAGAAAGCAATTGGTAGAGATCAGACATTTCTGATTGCAATTGTGCATGAAAACTCAGTTCAATTTAACTGTTGTGTTTTTCCGCAAAACTTTTAACAGTGTCTTTTTTGTGGAAGGAAGGAAGGAAGGAAAGAAAAGGAAAAGGAAAAGGAAAAAAGGAAAAGGAAAAGGAAAAGGAAAAGGAAGGAAGGAAGGAAGGAAGGAAGGAAGGAAGGAAGGAAGGAAGGAAGGAAGGAAGGAAGGAAGGAAGGAAGGAAGGAAGGAAAGAAAGAAGGAAGAAAGGATGGATGGATGGATGGATGGATGGATTAGGGTGCATATGGAAAAAGGAGAAATCCAAATAAAACCATTTTTAAGTACAACAAAAGAGACAGATTGGTGCAGTGGTGAAGGCACCAGGCTAGAAAACCAGAGATTGTGAGTTCTAGTCTTGTTTTGGGTGACCTTGGGCCAGTCACTTCCTGTCAGCCCTGGGAAGAAAGCAATGGCAAATCCCTCTGAACAACCTTTCCAGGAAAACTACAGGGACTTGTCCAGGCAGCCTCCAAAAAACAGACACAGTGGAACAGAAGAAGAAAAAAGATGGGTCCATTCCAAATCTGTTCTCTCTCTCTTTTTTTAATAAATAGCTAAAAAATAAAAATTACTCCAGAAATGGTACCCAGTCCATTTTGCTTTTTTTTTGCTTTTTTTTTTTTTTTTGCAATACTTAAAATATCGAGATTCTATGGCATGATTTCGTCAAAGAAGATTGAGGAAGATCTTCTTTTTACTACGTTTGCAAGAATTTTTTTTCTGAAACAATTGAAATTGGACTATTTTTGAGTCCAAGCTTTCTTCAGAAACCACAATGTGCTTTACTACCTTTCATTTTGTTTAATCGCTTAATTTTCTGCTGTTTGCTGAAAAATGCTTGTCCCAAAGATTACATTTCCAATTACAATTCCAGATCTAATTCCTGATAAATGTTGATATTCTTGTCGCTGCTTCTCGGTTTACAAGCTTCGTCAAGCACAGGCATCGGGTGTTCTTTACCCCCATTAATCTCTTTATTTCTACTGACTCACAATAGATTGAAGGTTATGCTTCAAATTTATTCCTTCTGAATATTTAGGAATTGAATACAGTTATAACCACTGTTGTTGTTGGTTTTTTTTTTAAAAAAACCTCAATGCAGTTTGCAATAAAAATCAGAAAATCAAAACAACCGTTTATAACGATTGAAAACACGCATCAAATATTGTAAGATACTTATATTTTTAACTGTTGCAGATAAGTGTATGTTTTGTGTGTTTGTGAGAGTGTGTGTGTGTGTGTTCCACTCGTATTAATCCACTGAGCCTTTTTTGTCTAGTAGTTAAGGCAGGGGTCTTCAAACTTGGCCCTTTTATGACTTATGGACTTCAGCTCCCAGAATTCCTCAGCCAGCGTGCCTGGCTGAGGAATTCTGGGAGTTGAAGTCCACAAGTCATAAAAAGGCCAAGTTTAAAGACCCCTGAGTTAAGGCATCAGGCTAGGAACCAGGTGACTGTGAGTTCAAGTCCTACCTTAGGCATGAATTCAGCTCTTGAGTCATTCTTTCTCTCCTCTAGAAAGCAAGCAGTGGCAAATCACTTCTGAAGAATCTTGCCAAGAAAACTGAAGGAACTAATTCAGCTGGCCATTACAAGTCAAGATTGATGAAGGCATCCCCAAAAAAGGAAATCCACTATAGGAGGAGCTTTCTTCACTGAAGTTTATGGATATAAATCTTGCCAAGAGTACAGAGAAGAGCAACAAAGATGATTAGGGGACTGGAGGCTAAAACATATAAGGAACGGTTGCTGGAATTGGGTATGTCTAGTTTAATGCAAAAAAAAGACTACAGCTGACATGATATAAGTGTTCCAATATCTCAGGGGCTGCCACAAAGAAGAGGGAGTCAAGCTATTCTCCAAAGCACCTGAAGACAGGACAAGAAGCAAAGGATGGAAACTAATCAAGGAGAGAAGCAACCTAGAACTAAGGAGAAACTTCCTGACAGTGAGAACAATTAACCAGTGGAACAACCTGCCTCCAGAAGCGGTGAATGCTCCAACACTGGAAGTTTTTAAGAAGAGACTGGACAGCCATTTGTCCGAAATAGTATAGGGTTTCCTGCCTGAGCAGGGGGTTGGAGTTGATGACCTCCAACTATTATTAATAACTATTATTATTATTATTATTATTATTATTATTATTATTATTATTATTATTATTATTATTATTATTATTATTATTATTATTATTATTATTATTATTATTATATATCATCCTGGTCCAATATGGCCTACAGATGGATACATTTTACTTAGTTTAAGACTGAGAGAAAGTGGAGACTTCCGGTGGCAGGCGCCTTCGCTGGACGCAGCTGTTTGCTGCTCCCGCCTGTTTCTGCGTAAAAGCCGTTTTGACAGCCTGCATCAGCTGTCAAACGGCTTGATACCTTTCCCCTGGGCATAGGGGGAAAGGTGAGCTGCCCGAGGTAGGAGTTGAGTTCCCGAGTCGTCCCTTGTGGACGATGTAGGTGAG
>NW_015404057.1:11611-14649 GCF_001527695.2 Protobothrops mucrosquamatus
GTCTAAATTCATATCTAAGTCAATTTAGAAATGAAAGTCTTTCTTTGGGGGGAAAAGGGAAGGAAAACTTTGCAGAGAAGTTAATGGAAAGGCTATCTTTTCTTTGTCCTACGACTAAGTGAATGTTGAAGCAAGCAAGGATCAAAGAAACAAAAGATCTCAATGAAAACTAAAAGAACTAGCAATTTATTTTGTGAGGCTTTTCATAAAAACAATGCTTAAAAGCTCCCTACTCTCTGATCTCCCAGCAACTGAGAAACACAGCTAATATTTCCAATTATGTCATATTTTAAATGTACAAAGCCTCGCTTCCTTATTAAAGTGCTCTAGTGGAGCTATCTCTAGATGCTTCGTTTTAGCAAGCTGCTAACACGAATGCAGATTTGCCATCAACTAGCACAAATAAAGCATCAAAAGCATGTCATCCAAACATTAGTTTTCTTATGCTAAAAGAAAGAGTGTGTGTTGCTTATCAAACACTCTCAAATATCATACATAAAAATGGTGTCAAAGAAGATGTTAAACTTAAGATCCTACAGAGTAAATTAATTGTTGACCATTGTTGTAATGGTGCAGCCATTGCATAAAAGAAATCTGTTGAAAATTCATGTTAACCATTACACAAATTAATTACAGTGATTCCCTACACTGATGGGCATCACTATATATCCGAGGGGCTGCCACATAGAAGAAGGAAGACAACCTATTCTCCAAAGCCCCTGAAGGAATGGAATGGAAAATAATCAAGGAGAGAAGCAACCTGGAATTAAGGAGAAACTTCCTAACAGTGAGGACAATTAACCAGGGGAACAGAAGTTGCCTCCAGAAGTTGTGGGTGCTCCAACACTGGAGATTTTTAAGAAGAGACTGGACAGTCATTTGTCTGGAATGATATAGGGTGTCCTGCTTGTGCATTAGATTAGAAGATCTCCAAGGTTCCTTCCAGCTCTGTTATTTTGTTAAATCTTTCATTGTGTTATATTAACGATCTTCTTGTGCCATATCCCTTATCGGACATTGGTGATCATGTTGGCAATCCTGTTTTTATCAGCAGCCGCACGAAAAAGTGCTGCTGAGTTTTGTCCAAACAAAACCCTTAGATTTTGAAGCCACAATGTTCTTCTTCTGCCTGGACCTCGTTTGCCTTTAATCTTTCCCTGGAGGATTAAATGGAGTATGCCGTATTTTTCTGGGTGTCGCGTCACATGTCCGAAATATTCTAATTTTTGTTTTTTAATTGTTTTGATGATTTCCCTTGGCTTTCCCAGGCGGCGTATCACCTCCTCATTTCTGATCTTGTCAACCCAGCTTCTACGTAACAGCCGCCTGTAAATCCACATTTCAAATGCTTCTAGTCTCTTCAGGTGGCCTTTCATAATTCCACACCTAGTTAGTGCTTGGTGGGGAGAAACTAGTGGGAATTTCCAGGCTTACAAGTGAGGCTGGCTTAAACTAGACATCCAGTTTAAGAAGGCATTCAAACCACTTCAACTTCCATACTAAAGAATCCTCATGGATGTGTACAAGAAATTACCAGGAGTTGTTACCTCTTATTATTGCGTCAGATGAATTTTAATAGAGAATCAAACTCACCATTTACTCCTTCCAATCCAAGGCATGGAGTTATCTGTATAAAATAATGACAGAGCAAAGTTACACGGTAGATAACTGGAGATAAACCAGCCTTGTGCTCTTCCCCAAGGTACACCAGTGTTTCCTCTTGGTTGTGACTCAACCATAGGCATATTATTAGACAGAGCAACAGCTTCTTCAGACACAGAAGGTGTAAAATGATGGAAAATTATCATAAGATAAAACTATGTATGTTGCTCTGAATATCCACTAAAATAGAAAGATTGAATACATTGTGAATGAATGAATGAATGAATGAATGAATGAATGAATGAGTGAGTGAGTGAATGAGTGATTGAGCGAATGAGTGATTGAGCGAATGAGTGAGTGAATGAGTGAATGAATGAATGAATGAATGAATGAATGAATGAATGATCCAATTTGCTCCCCTTGATGTAGCCTGCCATTTTTAGCTGTAGGGACAAAATTGTCTCATTGCCAGTGTTGAATCAGTTGCTAGATTAGTTAACTTTAGTTCAGCTAACAACATAAGAAGGGTGAGAATATTTTACATTTCAGCAAAATGCCCTGGTCATTTGTTTCAACGAAATCCTTTTTAATATGACTGTCCTGTCCTTTTCCTTAGTCGGTAAGATTCATTGATTGCTAGATTTGAAATTCTACCTAGCGGTCTTTTAACAGTGATTGGTTTTAAAATACATATACATTAATGACAAAACAAATTGGTTGCTGCAAATCTGGGCTACAATAGATTTTCCCCTCTACTGTAATATGATATTTCCCATCTCTGTGCCTGAAAAAGACACAATTCTTCATGTCTTGATAGATTCTGGACACTGGGGATACAGCCAAGATTTCCATCTTTCTCACACAACAGTTGATTCAAAGGCCATCAATCGTGCCATTGACATCAGTTCAAAATATGAGATGAAGCTACAATATCACTTTTTCCAATGTACAGCATCCACGTAGGTTGCTCTCCTAGCAAGTCTAATGGTGTCACAAATGTAACACTGGCTCCTTGGAGTAATATAGGTAGTTAAATATTTGGCCAGCTTTCTGAGTATTTTCTCTCATGCTGTTGTCCATTTTCTGTTTGTAAAGGACTTATTTTGCCCAAAATAAACAGGAAAGGAAGATAAAGTATAGGAAGAGATATGGGTCATATTATAAAAGCTGATTTCTCCAGTGGCTTGGTAATAGACAGACAAACAAATACACAGACTGACATTGAAGAATCAATGGGAGGCACTATGAATGTCTGCACTGGTAAATGCAGATGAAGCCTTCAGTGCTTCAGAAATGAAGACCTGGGATTCTACAATTAATCAAATCTACATTTCCTTCCAAAAGAAGATGCTTGCTTATTTGTTTTATTTGTGCCTCAGTCAATAGACTTTAGTTGGTTTACAGGAGGAGGAGGAGGAGGAGGAGGAGGAGGAGGA
>NW_015404058.1:0-3038 GCF_001527695.2 Protobothrops mucrosquamatus
GGTGGTTTAAGCAGAGGCAGCCCTCAACTTACAGCGGTTCGCTTAGTGACGGTTCAAAGTCACCACGGCACTGAAAAAAATGACTCATGACCGTTTTTCACACTTAACGGCCGTTGCAACAGCCTCAAGGTCGCGCGATCAAAATTCGGACGCTTGGCAACCGACTCGTACTTTACGACGGTCGCCGTGTCCCGGAGTCGCGCCATCCCCTTTTTGTGACCATCTGACGAGCGAAGTCAGCGGGGGGAAGCCAGATTCGCTTAACAGCCGTGTCGCTAACTAAACAACCGCGAAAAGAAAGGTCAAAAGTCACTTATAACAGTTGCCTTGCTTAGCAGCGGACATTTTGGGCACCGTCGTGGTTGTAAGTTGAGGACGAGCAGAATCCTTTGCCCTTCGTGGCCCTTGAGAGCAAAACCTTGAGCAAGAGAGCCGGTGGGTGGGTGCATGATGTATTAAGACAGTGTTTCTCAACCTTGACCATTTTAAGGCATGTGGACTTCAACTCCCAGAATTCCACAGCCAGCAATGCTGGCTGTGGAATTCTGGGAGTTGAAGTCCACATGCCTTAAAATGGTCAAGGTTGAGAAACACTGGATTAAGATGAGCCCCTGTCCTTTGTGCTTCAGGGCTCCTTATCAGAGCGCATCGGGACCGCCCTTCACGTATTCAACCTTCTGATGGTCTTGTGCTTCCCTGCCTTGGTGGTGCTGGCGGTCACCACCATCACGCCAGGTGGGTGCTGTCCGGTGATGGGGGCCTTGCCGGGTAGGATGTCTTGTGGGAATGGGCTGGGTGGGGGTCTCGGGGCAACCTGGTGCATGGACTGTCTTGCCTGAACACAGCCTGTCCTGCCCCCGTGAGCTGTTCATGGATGGGGCTGCATCTCTCCTCCAGGTTGGCCAAGGAACCGCAGCATAAGAGAGTTGGAAGGGATCTTGGAGGTCTTCTAGTCCAACCCCTTGCTCAAGCAGGAGACCCTAGACCAGGGGTTGGCAACCTTGGCTCTTTTATGACTCGTGGACTTCAACTCCCAGAATTCCTGAGCCAGCTAAGCTTAGCTGGCTCAGGAATTCTGGGAGTTGAAGTCCACGAGTCATAAAAGAGCCAAGGTTGACTACCCCTGCCCTAGACCATCTCAGACAAGTGGCTGTCTAGTCCAGGGGTCTTCAAACTTGGCCCTTTTATGACTGGTGGACTTCAACTCCCAGAATTCCTCAGCCAGGCATTGGAATTCTGGGAGTTGATGTCCACAAGTCATTAAAGGGCCAAGTTTGAAGACCCCTGGTCTAGTCTCTTCTTAAAAACCTCCAGTGATGGAGCACCACAACTTCTGGTGGCAAACTGTTCCACTGGCTGATTGTTCTCCCAATCAGGAAGTTTCTCCTTAGTTCCAGGTTGTTTCTCTCCTTGATTAGTTTCCATCCGTTTTTTCTTGTCCTGCCTTCAGGCGCTTTGGAGAATAGCTTGGACCCCTCCTTTTCTTTGAGGTAGCCCCTCATGTGTCCCCAGTCCTTCTGTGTTCTGATCATGGTCCACCAGATGTTTGGGCTCATTTAATAATAATAATAATAATAAAGTTGGAAGGGATCTTGGAGGTCATCTAGTCCAACCCCCTGCTCAGGCAGGAAACCTTATACCATTTCAGACAAATGGCTGTCCAGTCTCTTCTTAAAAACTTCCAGTGTTGGAGCATTCACAGCTTCTGGAGGCAGGTAGTTCCACTGGTTAATTGTTCTGTCAGGAAGTTTCTCCTTAGTTCTAGGTTGCTTCTCTCCTTGATCAGTTTCCATCCGTTGCTTCTTGTCCTGCTGTTTCATTGTTCGGGAGAGAAGGAAGAATCTGGGGGACACGAGAGGCTGCTTCAGTTCCCGAGGCCGTAGTGGACCTCTTTTTTTCAGCCTTCTAGAGCAGGGGTCCCCAACTCCCCAGTCCGTGGACCAGTACCGGGCCACAGCATGCCAGCAACTGGTCTGCACAAACAAGCAAAGCCCCATCCTTGGGATGCAGGCAGCACACAAAACTACACACTCTCCAGTCCGTGGAAAAACCTCTCTCCACGGAACCAGTTGTCTCTGGTGCCGGAAAGGTTGGGGGGGACCTCTGATCTAGAGGCACCATGTCCAGACAGCTTCGCCCCGTCCTTTCCTTCCCAGCTGAGTCTTGGATTCTTCACCAAGGCCACGGATTCTTCGGGGCTGTCCCACCTCAGAGACCACGTGATCTGTGAAGCCTCTCACCCTCCCTCTCCTACCCTCTTCCACAGTTGGGGCTGTTTTTGCCCTCTCGGTCCACACCGTCCTCTTCCTCAAGCTCTTCTCCTTCAGGGACCTCAACAAGTGGTGCCGCCAGAAGCGGTCAGCGAAAGCCGCCCGAGGCCACACAGGTGAGCACAGACGGACCTCTTTTGATCTGGGTTCTTCAGGAGGCCCACAGGTTGGGATGGCCCAAGCGGGAGGACTGGCACGGGGGGAGGAAGAGTTGCTTTGTGGGGAGGGAGAGAGAGAGAAGAAGGTGGCCCTCAAAGCCCTCTGAACTCAAAGGACGCTGAGGAACGACCTTGCTGAGGGCCGAGGAACACCTGGTTTGTGGGTCCAGCTACTGATGGCTGAGTTAGTGGCCTTTGGGCAGGAGATGTTTTCGTTGAGGAACGTCAACCTTCCTGTATTGGTGCTCAGGGGTGGTAGCATTTCAATGGCTGTTCTTCAGACTGAAGGTCTCTGGAGATTCTCCATCACCCAAGTCATGGTTGTCCCAAAGGTGCTTTTTCAAGAGGCAACTGGACTTTCTTGTTTTTTTCCTTTGAGGAAGTTTCGCTTCTCATCCAAGAAGCTTCTTCAGCTCTGACGGGATGGTGGGAAAGGATTTATATCCCTTCCTGGCCCTTTGCATTCTTTTAGAGAGTTGTTCATGCCACCTGGAGGCTTACCTGTGTCCTCAGGGTCACCTGAGTGGTGCAAATGGGTGTGGAGCCTTCCTGGAAGTGTTGAAAGGACTGTGTTGTAGAGTGGGAGGGATAGGACCTCATCTATCTCCAG
>NW_015404058.1:11332-13281 GCF_001527695.2 Protobothrops mucrosquamatus
GACTGAAGCGGTCTTTGTGTCTAAGGTGGGACTAGAACTCACCGCTTCCTGCTGACTGACCCAAAGTCACCCAACTGGCTTCCATAACTAAGGCGGGACTAGAATTCATCTCCTGGTGATTGGCCTAAAGCAGGGGTCTTCAAACTTGGCCCTTGGATGACTTGTGGACTTCAACTCCCAGAATTCCTCAGCCAGGCACCCGTGCCTGGCTGAGGAATTCTGGGAGTTGAAGTCCACAAGTCATCCAAGGGCCAAGTTTGAAGACCCCTGGCCTAAAGACGCCCAGCCGGCCTTTGTGCCTAACACAGGACTAGAACTCGCTGCTTTCCGGCCTGGTGCCTGAACCACTAGGCCAAACAGTAGCATTTTACTACAGCTATTCCTCCAATTACTTCTGGAGCCACCGTGGCTAGCCCTTTCCCGTTCAGGCCAGACTCTCCAGATGGCTAACAACTCATTCGTTGCTGATTTCAGCTCACTTATAAACAGAAACGCACCAGTCTGGAAGAAAGAGTAATTATAATAGTGGTTGGACTATGATAAAAGAGACCACAAATGAGTAATATCTCGGTTAAAACCATGTTTTCAGGTCTTGGTTTAATAGGCAAGATGTTAAGGAGGAAAGGGGATCCAAACTCACTCTCAAAATGGAGACTGGTGGAAGATAATTCTGCTTCCTGTCATCTGGGTCTCCTGCTTGAGCAGCAGCTTGGGACTAGATGCAATGTTTCTCAACCATGGTAACTTGAAGATGGACGGACTTCAGCTCCCAGAATTCCCCAGCCAGCAATGCTGGCTGGGGAATTCTGGAAGTTGAAGTCCGTCCATCTTCAAGTTGCCACAGTTGAGAAACATTGGACTAGAAGACCTCCGAGCTCCCAGCTCCCTTCCACCTCTTATTCTGCTAATTGTGGTTGTGAGTCGGGGACTCCCTGTGCTTTTAGGGAGTGAGTATCTATAAAGTTGCTAAGACCGGAAAGCGACTTAATCAAAACTATCCCAAAAAACTGATAGTTTGATGGGCTGATTCATGAATCTCCTGGGTTCCTTTTTAGAATAGAATAATAATGCTCTCTACATGGGGCTCCCCTTGAGGAGCACCCGGAGGCTCCAGCTAGTCCAAAATGCGGCCGCGCGGGCGGTGTTGGGAGGGACTCGTCGCTCCCATGTAACACCGCTGCTGCGCGAGCTGCATTGGCTGCCGGTGGCCTTCCGGGTGCGCTTCAAGGTGCTGACCATCATCTTCAAAGCGCTCCATAGCATCGGACCTGGATATCTTCGAGACCGCCTCCTGCCGCAGATTACCTCCCATCGGCCTGTACGCTCCCACAGAGTGGGTCTCCTCAGGGTGCCGTCGGCCAGACAGTGCCGGCTGGCGACCCCCAGGGGGAGGGCCTTCTCTGTGGGAGCTCCCACCCTCTGGAATGAACTGCCCCCAGAGATCAGGGTGATCCCTGATCTCCCTTCCTTCCGCCGCGCCCTTAAGACATGGTTATTCCAGCTTGCGGGACTGGCCTAGGGGAAAATTTTTAGTGGGGGTTTTAAAATAATTTTAAATTATTTAGACCAATTATTAATATTTGTTTTTTAATCAAGTTTTAATCTGTAGCTTTGGTATTTTGTATTTTTATCTGGTTGTTAGCCGCCCTGAGTCCGCAAGGAGAAGGGCGGGATATAAATATAAACAATAAATAAATAAATAAATAAATAAGTTTCACTTTGAATATACACTAATTGGCATACATTAAAATGCGGACCTGGCAGGTATTACCGAGACCTGGTTGGGCATGGAAGGGGGCGTGCCCCTTGTGGATATCTGCCCACCAGGTTTCTTAGCATTCCATCAGCCAAGGACCCGGGGAAGGGGCGGTGGGGTAGCGGCCATTATAAAGGAGAGCCTTTGTCCGAGGGAGACCACTGTGCCTCAGATAGACGGTGTGGAGTCCCTC
>NW_015404059.1:0-3037 GCF_001527695.2 Protobothrops mucrosquamatus
ATCTGCAAATTAACATTTGCCATCCTTCTTCCTGCGGGCTCCCAGTGGCGCAAAACGTCAGCGTCCCCTCATCAGTGGCTCTATTGTAACACCATCACTTCAGGAGAAAAGAATAACTGTCAGATAGTCGTCTATTCTCAAGAAAGGCTAATTAGCATCGGCAAACAAAAAACGTGTTTCTTTTCCTTTGTTTGAGCGCAGCCCAGAGCTGAAGGCAGAATCAATACGTGTGGGTGCGTGGCTGGGCCTGCGTGCATGCGTTTCCGTGTGCGAGAGCGAGCGAATGTTTATACAGTCTATCTCTCAGCAGAGTTGCTAATGGTTTTCCTGACACTTCCAGCAGAGCTTTGAAAAAAAATCTCATTACGGGGGGGTGGGGGTCCTCGGCTTACGGCCCCAAGCGAGCCCAAGGTTTGTTGCTACCGTTAAGTGGGTTTTGCCCCATTTTACGAATTTCTCTCGCCACGTTTGTTCAGTAAATCCCTGCAATTGTTAAGTTAGTCCCAGCGTTGTTTAAGTGGATCCGGCTTGAAGGTCGCAAAAGGGAATCAAGTGATCCCCCCCGCCCCGGGACAGTGCAACTGTCATAAATACGAGTCAGTTACCAAATGCCTGAATTTTGATCACGTGGCCACTAGGATGCTGCAATGGTCCTAAGTGTGAAAAATGGGCATAAATCCATTTTTCCACTGCTGTTATAACCTTGGTCACTAAACAAACAGTTATTAAGTTGAAGACTGCCTGTACGATGGTTGTATTAATCACTAACCACAGGGAGGCTATTTCTACCTAAGATTTTGTCTCCATTTTTCCTTCAGGGGAAATATTCTATCGTGCCTCTTTTAATATTCCCCAAAATATTTCATTCTCTGAGGGGACGGGGGCACTGACCTCCTATATCTCCATTGTGGTCGTAAGTTGTAATGCAAAGTTAGACAGTGCCTTTTCAGAGAGCAGAGGAGATCTGGAAGCTTCCAGCATGTTGCTGAAACAAAATTAACACCCAGAATCAGAATAGAGCTGGAAGGGACCTTGGAGGTCTTCTAGTCCAGCCCCCTGCTCAAGCAGGAGACCCTATACCATTTCAGACAAGCGGCTGTCCATTCTTTTCTTAAAAGCCTCTAGTGATGAAGCACCTGCAACTTCTGGTGGCAAGCAGTTCCACTGGTTAATTGTCCTTACTGTTAGGAAGTTTCTCCTTAATTCCAGGTTGGATCTCTCTGCAAGTGGATAAAAGCCCTTAGTCACCCAACCGATTTGACCGCCATGGGTCTTTGGGATTAAAAAAAAACACAGGAATCCATCAATCAGGAGCCAGGGTAACCCCATCTGGCATTATTGCCAAAGCAGAATAAACAGACTGAAATCCAGAAATGCAGTTTCATCTCCAGTCAGTCTCAGCCTGGGAAAGAACTTTAATATTGTAAGTGTTTCTCAAACTTCAGCAACTATAAGATGTGCGGA
Source organism: Protobothrops mucrosquamatus (assembly GCF_001527695.2). Lineage (NCBI taxonomy): Eukaryota > Metazoa > Chordata > Lepidosauria > Squamata > Viperidae > Protobothrops > Protobothrops mucrosquamatus. The sequence continues at coordinate 1,465 of NW_015404059.1, forward strand.
CTTCAACTCCCAGAATCCCCCAGCCATATGCTGACTTAAACAGAGTGGAAAAATCCTCAAGTTCCTTTTAGTTGATCATCATAGCTGGTCACCACCATCTGGTGGAAAGGGAAAATTTTGCTGAGGGCACCGTAGAATAAAACTTAACCCTAGCTTGAGGATTGTTAGGCTATACCTAACAATACAAGAATATCTTTCCATACTGGGCCAAAAGACAAAAAGCCGGCTCTCTCTTCTGGTCCACTGTCAGTTGTTAACTTGTCATCTGCACAAAGTCAAAGAGTGGATGTTTGCACCTCACAAAGGCTAAATTTTGCAAAACTAGCCGCCTCTCCATCCCATGGTAAGTAGAGGGACTAGTCATGGCTTGTTCGGCAGGTGGTGTTTGGCAGGAAGAGAAGAATGTCAGAAGAAGAAAAGAGAAATGGAAGAGATGGAGGGAGGGAGGGATGGGGAAAGAAGGAAGAAAGAAGAGAGGGAGGGAGGAAGGAGAGAGAAAGGGAGAGGATAGAAGGAAGAAGGGAGGGAAGGAAGGAAAGAAGGAACGAAAGAGGGAGAGAGGGAGGAAGAAGAGAAGAAGAAGAGAAGGAAGGGGATATATGATGATGGATGGATAAGTAGAAAGGGAAGGAAAGAAGGAAGGGGATATATGATGATGGCTGGATAGAAGGGAAGAGGGGAGGTATATGATGGATGGATGGATGGATGGATGGATGGATAAGTAGAAAGGGAAGGAAAGAAGGAAGGGGATATATGATGGTGGATGGATAGAAGGGGAGGTATATGACGGATGGATGGATAAGTAGAAAGGGAAGGAAAGAAGGAAGGGGATATATGATGATGGATGGATAGAAAGGAAGAGGGGAGGAATATGATGGATGGATGGATGGATGGATGGATGGATGGATGGATAAGTAGAAAGGGAAGGGGGAAGGAAAGAAGGAAATGGATGATGCATGGATAAATAGGGGAAGGGACATAAATGGCTATATAGGTGATAGATAGACTGAAAGACAGATAGATGGATAAGTAGAGAAAGGGAAGAGGAAAGGAAAGGAGAAAGAGAAGGAGGCAAGTGGATATATAATGGTTGGTTAAAGACAGCATGCTGGCCGGGCACTTCTGACAGTTGGTCCACACATCTTAAATTTGAGCCAAGTTTGAAAAACACCATCCTCGACATCAGATCTGTATTGCAATTAGCTTTTCTTCTTCTTAATAGGAATATTTTTAGGAACTTTTGGCTTGGCTTTGTGCAGAAGCGGGTGCACGTCGCTCAGGTGCTCTCCAGTATTTCTTACAGGAAGGCCATGCATATATTGGAAATGTGCACACACACAAAAGTTGCATTATATGGCGTGGGGGAATTCCTGATGCAGAGACAACCTTCTCCTTCTCCTGAGTGGCACCTGCACTCAGGCAGAAGTTTAGACACCTCTTTTCTGTGCCTATAATAGGGGTCCTCAACGTTGGCCCTTTTATGACTTGTGGACTTCAACTCCCAGAATTCCTCAGCCAGCATGGCTGGCTGAGGAATTCTGGGAGTTGAAGTCCACAAGTCATAAAAGGGCCA
>NW_015404060.1:0-3037 GCF_001527695.2 Protobothrops mucrosquamatus
GGAAGGAAGGAAGGAAGGAAGGAAGGAAGGAAGGAAGGAAGGAAGGAAGGAAAGAAGGAAGGAAGGAAGGAAGGAAGGGCGGACGGGTGGGTGGATGGATGGATGGATGGATGGATGGATGGGTGGACATGCTGCCTTGCTATCTTCAAATGAACTTCCTGACCTTCCATCGTGATGCCAGTCAAGACTTTGCTTCAGTGTGCAAAACGCTCCTTCACCACATCCGGGAGTCTCACTGGCCCACAGCTTTGTGGTCACGCCCTGGTGGGGGAGCCCCACATGTGTTTCCCACAGCTGCAGCTGCCGCTTCCTATAAAGAGGCATCTGGAAGCCGAGTGGCGTTGGGTGCCCAGTGCCGATACCCCCGAGATAAGACTGCAGCTGCTCTCCCTCCCATTTCTGAGGATGAAGACCCTCTTCGCCTTTCTGTTCCTGGTGGTCTCCATCACCCTGGCTGTGGAGGGTCTCAGTGAGTCTCTGATCCGCTTGGCTTCCTCCAGCCCCCCCTCTCTTGCAACCCTCCGGAGGGCCCCGGCGATTGTCTGGAGGGCTTCCTTCTAGCAGGGGCACCTCAGTTCTCAGCCATGGGGGAGGGGGAGGGGAATTGGGGGAGTCACAATGCCCCCCCATCTCTCTCTTTCAGATGCAACCCCTTCGGCCCAGCCCAACGACCAGAATGGTAAGTCTCTCTTTCCTTCCCTTTTCAGCGTAACAAAACCTCCCCCAATCTGACTACTGACCCTGAGCGAAGCCCTTTGGCCCTAGCCCAGCCCCTTCCTCTGGGGAGAGCCCTGGGGGTCTTCTGCCCCACTGTGATGTCTTTGGGCTGGACCAGGGTGGAGATAGGCAGTTAAAGACAGGGTCCCCCATCCTGCCCAAGATGGTGCTTGGGGGGGGTTAGAGAGAGGGCAGGCACCCCTCTCCCCATAAGAGGAGGCATGGAACCAGGCACAGCTGGGGACCCCCAGGACCCCAGGCCAGCTTTGAGGAAAGCTCTGAGCTGAACAGCATCCTTGGTTGGGGCAGGGGAGGTCTCCAGCTGGGAGGCTCATCCAGACCTGGTGTGGTCAGTCCGATCCACACATGAGGACAAGTCGTGTGGAGTCCACAAGGGAGATCTTTCCTGTTGGATCTATGGAGACCCTCGTAGCACTGGAAGGGACCTTGGAGGTCTTCTAGTCCAGCCCCCTGTTCAAGTAGGAGACATTACCTATACTACTTCAGACAAGTGGTTGTCCAGTCTCTTCTTCAAAGCCTCCACAACTTCCGAAGGCAACTTCGGTCCCCCCGGTTAATTGTTCTCACTGTTAGCAAGTTTCTCCAGGTTGCTTCTCTTCTTGGTTAGTTTCCATCCGTTGCTTCTTGTCCTGCCTTCAGGAACTTTGGGGAATAAGGTGACCCCCTGTTCTCTGTGGCAGCCCCTCAAATATAGCAGCACTGCTGTCATGTCCCCCCTACTTTTCTCTAGACTGGCCATACTCAAATCCTGGAGCCATTCCTCATATATTTTCACCTCCAGCCCCCTAATCAACTTCATTGCTCTTACACTGCAAATCTCACCCCAGACATTTCCCTGCCCACCCCAGGATGGGGGGGAGGGGGGAAGAGAGCTTCTCCACCCAATGGTATGGCATCCATCACTCGTTCTCTTCTCTGTTTCCTTCCCCAGTGAATCGTAGGCCCATCAGCTGCTGCATTAGCTTTGTGACACGTCGCATCCCGCTGCGCATGTTGACATCTTTTGAATACACCAACGACAGATGCAGCCAGCCGGGTGTTGTGTAAGTTTCCCAGAATGGCTGTTGAGGGTCTGCTGGGCTCAGCCTTGCAAGAGGTTCAGGAGACCCTCTAAGCTTCCTTCTCACCAAATTGCTCACTAAGTAGGTCTCAGTCTTGGGCATTTTAAGAGGGGTGGACTTCAACTCCCAGAATTCCCCAGCCAGCCTGGCCCAAGGTGGAGACACACTGGGCTAAACCGTGGTCTTGATTAAGACACTGGTTGGTTTATTTTCTATTGCTTGTGTTTGCATTATATTGAATTTCAGCATGACGTGGTCACTCTCGCCCAAGGCTCCGGCAATTTCAACTCCCTCTATCACTTCTTCCCTACTAGTAAGAATTAGGTCCAGTGTGGCTTTACGTCTAGTTCCCTCCTCCACCTTTTGGGTGACAAAGTTGTCGGCTAGGTTGGTTAGGAATCTGTACGATCTCCCACTTGCTGCAGAGTTTGTCTCCCAGCTGACAACTGGGTAGTTGAAGTCTCCCATTACTACTGTGGTGTGCTTCCTACATACTTTCCTACATACCTTTGTTAACTGGTTAGCAAAGAGTCCATTTATTTCTTCTGCTTCGTTGGGTGACCTGTAGCATACACCTATGGCAATGTCACTTTTTTTTTCTTTTATACTGACCCATATACATTCTGGAGACATTTTGTCTTGGGTCATGTGCATTTCTGCAGATATGTGGTGTTCCCTTACATGTAGTTACATTACATGACATGCAGACATTTCCTTTGCAGATTCGTCACAAAAAGAGGCATAAAGATCTGTGCCGATCCGTCAGAAAAATGGGTCCAGGATTACATCCATGCCCTCTCCCCGCCTTGAATGGCCTCCGTGTAAGCAGAGAGCAAGTCTCCCCCGTCGGCAGAGGCCCATAACCAGATTTGACCAAAGGAGAAACCATTATTAAAGGGAGTACTGTTTGCTGAAGCATGTGCAGAGTGCCTTCTGTTTATTGCCACCCATTGGAATTAGGCTTGCAAGGGGGAGCGGGGCGTAATCTGGTTTGAGGAAGCTACAAAGCCTGACTTTTGTGGAAGTAGTAAAGTCAGCTCACCGGATCACAAGGGGGAGCATCACAGCAGCCCCTGCCCACCTCATGGAGGAGCAAGGAAGCAAAGGGCTGGACTAGAGGACCTCTAAGGCCCCTTCCGACTTTGTTATTCTATGTTATGGTTTATTTTGGGAAAAGGGGTTGTGGCTGGTTGGGGACCAATGCAGAATCGTTTTCGTACGCAAAGAAATCCCACTTT
>NW_015404061.1:0-3037 GCF_001527695.2 Protobothrops mucrosquamatus
CTGAGTGTGATAAATGCTGTGTTAATCATTGCATATCAAGATATCATGAAAAACACAATTAGAGTAGCCCAACCAAGATTTAAAATAAAATTACTTCTGAAGTTTCTAGTTTGCATTCAGGGAAAAGCTAAACTATTGTTCCTATCCTAAATTCCTCTGGAAGCAATTTGGCTGTTTACATTTAACGTTATTTCATTAATCACAGTTAAAATAATTGCTTTCCACATATTGAATATATTTGCCCTTTTATCAGATTAAAAATAATTTCTGGAGAAATTTAAAAGATTACTCTCAAGATTTTGGCACTCGCAGCTTTGGGAACTCAGGTTATAGACCTTTATTTGCCCAGCCTTCTCTAGTTCAAAATGTGCAAAAAAAATTGTGAGAATTGTATAAAAAATAAGATACATTTCTGAAAATTCCATATAACATGATGGCTAACCTTAAAAGAGCAGCTAGAGCAGTGGTTCTCAACCTTTTTAATGCCGCGACCCCCAACCGGTCGTAAGTCGAGGACTAAACCGGTCGTAAGTCGAGGACTAAACCGGTCATAAGTTGAGGACTAAACCGGTCGTAAGTCGAAGACTTTCCCTGCCCCGGAGCGCCGCACATGTGGGGTTCCGCCCCCTGCACCGGCCGAGGCGTAGCTGGCAAGCGGCAGAGACGGAGCAGGCCGACCACCAGCTGGCCCAGCTCAAGGGAGGTAAGGCACCCACCGGAAAAGGGGAAAAAATGGCAGACAGCCTTGCTTGGCGACCCCCGTGAAATGGTCGATCGACCCCAAATGGGGTCACGACCCATAGGTGGAGAACCGCTGAGCTAGAGAAAAATAGGCATAGGAAAATGTATGCAACAAAAAGAGCATCTTTAAAAGTAGAACTTGCTTTAAAAATACTTTGAAGTTATTTATAAGACATATTTTGGGGAAAGTTGTATAGAGAGGCTTGCATATTTGGAAAAGTTTGAATACAATGGCTATAGGGCTTTTAAATTTTAATTCTTTAAAAAAAATCCATTAAAATCCTAATGGGCTGCAATGTGCTCTTCTAATGTGATAATGTAGGCAAACAAGATATATTCTGATCTGCACCTTCTTCCTCCAGAACGTGAACAATGTGCAAAAAACGTTTGGTAATTTCACTCAAATATGTATTATTTTGTATATATGCTTATTACCATCCGGAAAAAAGCATGACCTTGTTCCATTTGTTCTGGGCAGGTATTACCTTTGAAGTCTACGTTATCATTATAGCCACTTAAAATCTGAAACTGCTAAATCGTTGCCAAGTTCTATCAGAGAAACTTGTCCACCCGGACATTCTGTTCAATTAGACTCTAATTATTGAAGAAACATACCCAAGAAAGGTGCCTTGAGGAAACACTCCCAAGAGAAGGACAGTATTAAGAGGTTTCATTGTGATTCAGAGGAGTTTCTCTCCCACACCCAAGTCATGTTCAAGGGACATGGGGAACCTGACTTCTGCAGAACACAACACTGCCAGGGAACATTACTCCAGGTCCTCAAGACAATGAACTAAGCAGCAGAGCCAAAATGATACCAAAATATGTACAGAATGTTTTCCCTATTACTATTGTTATTATCTATGTAGAATTCTTTCGTGCTTTATCCCAGAATGTGAATTACCGCGTAGTTCACGTTTTACTCTCATTACAATCCAGTAACTGCCAGCTAAGGCTGAGAAAGCGTGACTCGCCTATAGGAGGCAAGAACATGCCCAGCTCAAGACATTTTTGTTGCCTAAGGCAAAATAGAAAAATATTTTTTTCTTTCTTCCAAGTCAATGTGCATCACATTCAAGGCCAGTGAAGTTATTTTGGTGTATGATCCACAGGTGCTTCTCCTCCCTTTGGCATATAAAAACACAATGAATAAATAAATCAAATACTATCATTCACATCCTTTCTTGTAGTCTTTGTGGACTAAAAAGGGCTCCCTGACTCAACCTCGTAACAAAGCCTGACCTATAACTATGTTGATACAGCTAGTCTTTGACTTACGACAGTTCATTTAGTGACCGTTTGAAGTTACAACGGCACTGAAAAAAAGTGACTTAGGACCGCTTTTCACACTTATGACCGTTGCAGCATCCCCACAGTCACTTGATCAAAATTCATATGCTTGGCAACCGACTCATATTTATGACCATTGCAGTGTCCCAGAGTCATGTGATCCCCTTTTTCGACCTTCTAGACAAGCAAAGTCAATGGGGAAGCCAGATTCACTTAACAACTGTGTTACTAACTTAACAAGGGCAGTGATTCAGTTAACAATTGTGGCAAGCAAGTTCGTAAAATGGGACAAAACTCATTTAGCAACTGATTCGCTCAGCAACAGAAATGTTGGGCTCAGTTGTGGTTGTAAGTTGAGGATTACCTCCAGTAATTAACTGGAAGTATATGAGAAGTTATTCTCTAGTAGTAGGCTAGACCAAGGCTGCATAGAAAGTGTCCCCTGCATCTATTCTCTACCAGTTCTCATTTAGTTTGATGAAAGAGAATTTGCTTTCAATATTTCTGGTGAAAATTTCTTGGACGATATGAGGTGTCTGGATATTTTAGTTATGAGGGGACCATTGTTGTACGTGAATATCATTTCACTAAACAATCATTTCTCCACAGCCTCCTTGCCTTCCTGCACTTTATTGAAATTTTAGGGGAAGCCATCCTAAGGGGAGCTCCTCCCTTATGTTAGACTGAGGGGGTGGACAGTCCAGGAAGTTTCAGCATATGGTGTACAACATCCTGGACAATTTCCAGTCACCAAGTATGGTAAAAATAACACCAGGATAAATTCAAACAACATTCTAATACATCCTGATTGTTGTGTTCTTTGTATTCCCCCCCCTTAATCCCCTATGCATATCCTGATCACCCATTAAGGGTGATTGCCCTTCACCATTGATCGCCCATTAAGGGTGATTGCCCTTCTCCATCTGCATACAGTTTCATGCCCGTTGCTGGTTGGCTAACTAGCAACAGGGTCTTGCCAGCCAATGGAATTGTGTGATTACAAGCC
>NW_015404062.1:0-3036 GCF_001527695.2 Protobothrops mucrosquamatus
CTTCCTTCCTTCCTTCCTTCCTTCCTTCCTTCCTTCCTCCTCCTCCTCCTCCCTTCTAGCACTGATGATGTTCCCTAGTTGGGTCATGAAACGTCTGCAAGGAAACCACCAGTTCAGAGAGCACCAAGGGCCCCAGAGTCCGTCCTTCCTTCCTTCCTTCCTTCCTTCCTTCCTTCCTTCCTTCCTTCTAGCACTGATGATGTTCCCTAGTTGGGTCATGAAACGTCTGCAAGGAAACCACCAGGCTCCATGAGAGCACCAGGGACCCCAGTCATCATCATTGTTGTCCTCCCCCTCCTCTTCCCCCCCTCCCCACAAACCCTACTCCCTCCTAGCACTGATGATGTTAGCTCAGGGCTCTTCCAACTTGGCCCTTGGATGACTTGTGGACTTCAACTCCCAGAATTCCTCAGCCAGGCACGCGTGCCTGGCTGAGGAATTCTGGGAGTTGAAGTCCACGAGTCATCCATGGGCCAAGTTGGAAGAGCCCTGTGTTAGCTAGTCGGATCCTGAAACAGCTGCAAGAAAATAGCCAAGCTCAGAGAGCAACCCCCCACATCAACCCTGAGCTGCAGACATTCCCTTCCGTTGGAAGATGGGAATGTTGTGGTTTTATATCACGATTTCAGGCTTTGCTTTTCATTCTTTGCAGAGTCCCCAGGGAAGACGGTTTCTTGCAACATCTATAGGCTGTGTGTCGCAAGCCCATCCCCAGGGGTGAGTCTTAACCAAGACAACAAAAGGATGACTCAGTTGCAGCTGCCCCCAGAGCTATGAGTCAGTGGGAGGCCTGCATTCCCCCCCTCCCCTCTCTCTCTCTCTCTCTTTCTCTCTTTTCTTTCATTCCCTCTCTCTTTCTTCTCTCTTTCTCTTGTTCTCTCTTTCTCTCATTTTCTCTCTCCCTCTCCCCACCTGGTCAGCAGCCTCTATACAAACCTGGATCAGGACACTGAGTCACTATCTCTCTGGAGCCTTTGGAGGTGTGTGTGTGTGTGGGTGAGACAGATTTACAAACTTACCTGTTGTGCTTCAGGGGAGGCACTGCAAGCACAGTAATTGGCTACCAGGCTCCTGGGAGAGTTAGAACTGGAAGGCTGGTTTAGGTGATGTGTCTGTATATGTGTGTGTGGGGGGGGGGGTTGTCTCTGTTGCGTTTCCAGCTCTGCAGCTTTGCACACCTGCTCAGAGGTGAGGTGAGGGGGGGGGGCCTTCTGCCACCTGGATCCAAGTGGTCCCTCAGGTGGCTGAAGGTTGACAGATGGGCTTGTTATTGTAAGAAATAACACAAATGAGCTTCAAATGTGAATGCTCCAACACTGGAAGTTTTTAAGAAGAGACTGGGCAGCCTTTTGTCTGAAATGGTATAGGCCAGGGTTTCCTGCCTGAGCAGGGGGTTGGACTAGATGACCTCCAAAGTACCTTCCGAGTCTGTTATTCTGTTATTCTTTTTTCCCCTTCCTTCCTTCCTTCCTTCCTTCCTTCCTTTCTTCCTCCCTCCCTCCCTTCTCCAACACTGGAAGCTTTTAAGAAGAGACTGGACGGCCATTTGTCTGAAATGGTCTAGGGGTTCCTGCCTGAGCAGGGGGTTGGACTAGATGACCTCAAAGGTCCCTTCCAACATTATTATGATTGTTATTGACTTTGCTTGTCAGATGGTCGCAAAAGGGGATCACATGACGCCAGGACAACTGTGACCCTCATAAATATGAGTCAGTGGCCAAGGATCCGAATTTTGATCACGGGACCACGGGGATGCTGCCACGGTCGTAAAGTGTGAAAAATGATCATAAGCGACTGTTCTTGGTGATGGTCACTAAATTAAAGGTCATAAATATAACTCAGTCGCTAAGTGTCTGACTTTTGAGCAGATAATAATAATAAAGTTGGAAGGGACCTTGGAGGTCATCTAGTCCAACCCCCTGCTCAGGCAAGAGACCCTATACCATTTCAGGCAAGTGGCTGTCCAGTCTCTTCTTAAGAACTTCCAGTGTTGGAGTATTCACCGCTTCTGGAGGCAGGTAGTTCCCCTGGTTAATTGTTTTCACTATCAGGAAGTTTCTCCTTCGTTCCAGGTTGCTTCTCTCCTTAATCAGTTTCCACCCATTGCTTCTTGCCCTGCCTTCAAGGGCTTTGGAGAATAGCTTGACTCCCTCTTCTTTGGGGCAGCCCCTGAGATATTAGAACCCTGCTATCATGTCCACCCTCGTCCTCCTCTTCATTAAACTAGACATACCCAATTCCAGCAACCGTTCCTTCTATGTTTTAGCCTCCAGTTCGTTGATCCTTTGTTGTTCTTCTCTGCACTCTTTCTAGAGTCTCATCTTTTTTACATCGTGGTGACCAAAACTGGATCCAGTATTCCAAGTGTGGCCTTACCAAGGCCTTGTAAAGTGGTATTAACCCTTCACGTGATCTTGATTCTCTCCCTCTGTTAATGCAGCCCAGCACTGTGTTGGCTTTTGTGGCAGCTGCAGCACACGGCTGGCTCCTGTTTAGGTGATTGTCCACTAGGACTCCGAGGTCCCTCTCACAATTAACTCCTGTTGAGCCAGGTGCCACCTATAAGGTGAGCACAGGGATGCTGTCGAGGTCATAAGTCACAAGTGCTGTTCTAACTTCAAACTGGTCACTAAGCGGACTGTTGTAAGCTGCACACACGAAGCCTGCCATCTTCTCTGTCTCCAAGGCGGCGTTTTCTCAGACCTGGGCCGCTTGAAGCTGGACTTGTGGACTTCAACTCCCAGAAATCCATGCTGGCTGGGGGAATTCTGGGAGTTGAAGTCCATCCCTCTTAAAGGGCCAGAGTTGAAACAGCGGAAACGGGCCAGCAGAATAAACGGTTTTGCAATCAAAGGAGACAGCAGGGGGCGCTGTTCCCTCCCAGCTACTATTTCCATGCCTTGAGTTGGAATAAGAAGTTTGGCTAGAATTGGGTAGAAATCTGAATTTTTTGGAGGCTGGTTCGATTCTGGACTCTATACCAGTGTTTCTCAACCTTGACAATTTTAAGGCATGTGGACTTCAACTCCCAGAATT
>NW_015404063.1:0-3035 GCF_001527695.2 Protobothrops mucrosquamatus
TAGGTCGCCCAGATTTTTGCAACCCAGCTCTGCAGAAAAAAAATAGGAGGTGAAGTGGTACCAGTTTCTAGAAAATGAATTTGGGGCAGCCCAAAATGTATTTGGAAAATCACAGTTGTAAAAATAAACAAAAAACTGTCTCTTCTCCAAAGGTGCATGAACATTGGAACATACAGTAGATCTATGGAATAGCAGAACAGACATCTCTATGAGGATCTATAGATCTAATTTTAGATGGAAATGTCTACCAAGAAAGAGACAGTGGACAATCTTTGTTCTTTTCCATCATCAAGCTTCACATCTATACTTAGGTTGAATTGAAAAGGCCAAGGAAAGGCACTTGTATTGATATTTTTTTTTGAAGCTTTTTAAAACTTTGAAGCTTCTCCGAGATGCTGGGAATAACAATAGACCAATTTCCCATCTACATTCTGCATTTCTTTTAGTAGAACGTAACATGGTTATATTCAACCTCTATTTAGCTTATTGCTCTTATCTCAGCTTTGTTTGGAACAACTTGCCTCCAGAAGTTGTGAATGCCCCAACCCTGGGTATAGGATTTCCTGCCAGAGCAGGAGGTTGGACTAGAAGACCACCAAGGTCCCTTCCAAATTTGTTATTCTGTTTCCCCAAAAAATAAAAAAATTAGGGGAAGCATGCCGGTATTTTTTTAAAAATTGAACTTTTCATTCAAAGTGCATCTAACATCCAGTTTTGGTCACCACGATGTAAAAAAGATGTTGAGACTCTAGAAAGAGTACAGAGAAGAGCCACAAAGATGATCAGGGGACTGGAGGCTAAAAGATATAAGGAACGGCTGCTGGAATTGGGTATGTCTAGTTTAACAAAGAGAAGGAGGAGGGGGGACATGATAGCAGTGTTCCAATATCTCAGGGGCTGCCCCAAAGAAGAGGGAGTCAAGCTATTCTCCAAAGCACCTGAAGGCAGGACAAGAAGCAACGGATAGAAATTAATCAAGGAGAGAAGCAACCTAGAACTAAGGAGAAACTTCCTGACAGTTAGAACAATTAACCAGTGGAACAACCTGCCTCCAGAAGTGGTGAATGCTCCAACACTGGACGTTTTTAAGAAGAGACTGGACAGCCATTTTTCTGAAATGGTATAGTGTTTCCTGCCTGAGCAGGGGATTGGACTAGATGACCTCCGAAGTCCCTTCCAACTTTATTATTATTATTATTATTATTATTATTATTATTATTATTATTATTATTATTATTATTATTATTATTATTATTATTATTATTATTATTATTATCTCACCTTTCTTAGTTATTCAAAATAATAATTTATTTCATTATTATTTTTGTTATAACAACAAAACCCAAAAGAAAATCTTTAAGAAAAAAAGTTTAAAAGTGGCCCGCTCTTCATTCAAAGTATTGCACTTAAAAGTGCAGTTCGAGACCTCGTACTTGTTCTGTTCTCTTAGCATTATTTGCCTGCATGTTTTGCAAGGTTTCTTTGATTAATCCAGGACATTAAAATAAATAAATAAATAAATAAATAAATAAATAAATAAGAAGAGTCCCCTTCCGCAAAACAAGCTTGAGCCTTTTAGCATGACAGATGGAATGCTGCAAGGAATTTCATCAGGGAGAGTAAAATGATTTCTGAAAGATGTGAAAAATGTCACTGTGGTGATATGGCCTGGCCTTCATCACAAATCACCAGCAAAAGCTGGAAGGTGGCTCAGTCATAAATAATAGCAGGACAACCTGTTCAGCTTGCTTGCTTGGTCTGCATCCCCACCACACACACACACACACACACACACACATACACACACACACACACACCCCTTTGCACTCTATGCAGGTATCTTGGTTTGGCTTTGACTTTGCTACTATTGGGCCCGCTACACACACACACACACCCCTTTGCACCGTAGGCAGGTATCTTGGTTTGGCTTTGACTTTGCTACTATTGGGCCCGCTAGTAAAAATACTTATAGCCGTTGTGTCTGATCTTCATACAGCAAAACTTGGAGAATAAATAACTAGCTGCTGGCCCAAATCCAGCCAAGAGGAATGAGGTTATCTTTAACGGCATATAAGTAGTCCTCAACTTACAACTGTCCTTGGAAAAAGTGACTTACAACCCCTATTTGAAGTTACGGACCATTGCACCACTCCCACAGTAACAACTGGCTTGCGTTTACGACGGTTGCAATGTCTTGCAATCCTGGGATGGCAAGGTGTGACTTTTCCAGCCAGCTTCTGACAAACAAAATCAATTGGGAAAGCCAGATTTGCTCAAGGACTGCACGATTCATTAACAGTCACAGTAAATAAAAATGGTTGTAAAAATTGGGGTCAAGTCCAATGATGACCTTAATGACCACCGTGACTGAAATTCCAGTCCTAATTATGGTCATACATAAAAGGCTAAATGTAATCAACACATTAATCTTTAAGAGAGCACAGCCACAGTGAGTAGCATGGCCTAAGTGACCTTGGTTAATCTAAAAAACGTTAAGCAAGTTCAAACACAAGTCTGAAGGTTTAGGAAGCAGGTTAAGCAGGCTATATAAATTAGATAAATCAATAAAAGTATATAATATGTCAGTGGTTCCCAACCTTTTCTATACCCCGCGCCCCTAGAACGCTTCTGTTATATTTTCGCACCCCTTACAAAAGTTCAAAATAACGGCAATGAATTATGCATATACACTATAATTTTGAAAAGCCACGTTTTCGCACCCCTCTGGAATATCATCTTGCACCCCCAGTTGGGAACCCCTGATGGAAACTCATCAAGGAGAGAAGCAACCTAGAACTAAGGAGAAACTTCCTGACAGTTAGAACAATTAACCAGTGGAACAACCTGCCTCCAGAAGCGGTGAATGCTCCAACACTGGAAGTTTTTAAGAAGAGACTGGACAGCCATCCGTCCGAAATGGTGTAGGGTTCCTGCCTGAGCAGGGGGTTGGACTCAATGACCTCCAAGGTCCCTTCCAACTTTATTATTATTATTATTATGGATCATCGTATAGTCAGCCAGATATTCAGACTGGA
>NW_015404064.1:0-3035 GCF_001527695.2 Protobothrops mucrosquamatus
GCCATAGGTAATAAATTTAGCAAGATGAATTAATGATGTGTGTTCTGTGCTTTCTATAGGGACGTGAAGGAGCCCAGATCGAACCTTGGGAAGATGCGGACTACCTGCTTTACAAAGTTACCGATAGATTTGGTTTCTTGCAGTAAGTTTCGCAGCTTGGCAAAGGAATGGCCTTCGTCGTCGGCTTCGTTTTATTTTCTGTCGTGGTTTTTGCATGCCTGTTTAGTCAGCGTATCGATCGCGCGCCTCACAGAAAAATTGCTTTGTGAATAGGGTTGCGTTGGGCAAATAAAATTCAAATGGTCTCGTGCTGTGCTTTTCATTTATTTATGCACAGCATTTTTCTTAGTCGGTGATTTAAAATTGATCCACGCTTGGTAATTGAAAAGTATCGGCCTTTGCCTTTTTGCTGTGTGTAAAACGGCTGTAGAGATGCTTTGTCCGAAACAAAGACGGGAGACACGTTGAGTAACAGCTGAAGGAATAATTTAAAGATAAAAACGGCAGTATTTTTTTCCGGTTAAATTTTATATTAAATTATCAGAGTCATCTGAATAAATAGTCCTTGACTTAGGACCAGTCACTTAGTTGATGGTTTAAAGTTACAACTGACCCCAAAAAGGGCACTTATAACCTAATGGTTGTGCCCCCCCTCCCATTCATGTGACCGGACTTCAGGCCTTTAGCCACACGATCACAATTAACAACCGTTTGTCGCTTCCTGCAATTACATGACTCTGTTTTACAACAATTTTGCCATAAATCAGCACTTTTAGCATCAGAAATTTTGGCAAAACTGCTCCATAGCGAGCCAAGGGTTGGCTTGACGGCTTCCACATTTGCTTATCGGCCATTGCAAAAATAATAATAATGTCATAAAACATGACCACCCTGTTTTTATGGCAGGCTCCATTATGGCCGTAACTTGAGGATTACCTGTATGGAGCCAGATACACACATATGACTGTACAGATAATCCTTGACTTACGACCACAGTTGACCCCCAAATTTATGTTCTTAGGCGAAACATTTGTTAAGTGAGTTTTGCCCCATTTTACAACCTTTCTTGCCATGCTTGTTAAGCGAATCACTGCAGTTGTTAAGTTAGTCACACCGTTGTTAAGTGAATCTGACTACCTGTGTAGGCCAGGAGAATATGTTTATCTGATCCAGCGGGTTAACATCTTAATTTGTGATATCAAAAGTCTTGGCTATGGCATCATCCTAAGAGTGTGTGTGTGTGTGTGTGTGTGTGTGTGTGTTTAGGAGTGTCTTGTTTTCATACAAAAGCATTAACAATACTTAGTTGCTAAGGCAACACATGCCAATTCAACTTAGGATCAAACTGATCTAAGTCCAGATTTCTAGTTGCAATTGTGTTTTCTTATGCAAGTTTCCCATTAATTCTGATTTGTTAACCTGCCTGTTTGTTAATGAATGAGGTAAATAGCTATCCCTTAACGGGATGGATTTATTAGTTGAATATAGAGGGACATGATAAATAGTGCTTTTGAGGTACTTTGATACTGTAGGAATAATCTCTTGGTTTAATACCATTCTCCCCATGGTGAAATATATGAATTAAGGGCTGAGAAACGAGTCAACTTTTATTGGTTTTAGATGATTGTGGATGGAATTCTATTCAAAGGATGATTATAACAAGGCTCGCCTTTGTGTGAACATTACAGTAAAAATGTTGCCATCTAATATTCGGTTCCTAGCTATAGTAACTAAATGGTTTCTGGGTTATCAATTATTAAAATTCAATTTTAGAGTACAGCGTTAGGGTACGCTAGTTGGTTCTGTGCAAGGGCAAAGGGGTTATTCCTCATTCTCTTATCTTAGAATAAAACTGTGAAACGTATTGAATCTAAGATTGTTAAGTGGGTCAGATACGCCTGCACAATGAATGGGGCACCTGATAACATATTACTTTAGCAAAGTTAACACCTGTAATTCGGAAATGGTAAAATTGAATAGCAGCAAACCAGCTGCCTTCTCTCTTGTACAGTGTTCTGTTGGCTTAATTTTGCCCCACCTTTCCCAGGGAGGAATTAATTTATATTAAAAGTAGCTTTAATTTCCATGAATAATTTATGGAGCTGTTCCACGTCAATCTAGTGGTATTGACTGGTACTTAGGGCAGATGAGAGAAACTACCAGCTCACACAATTTGCTCCTTTTCACGGATGACATTCATTACTGCAAGACGGTTCAGGCATGGTATATAAGGTCTCTGTAAAGCAGACATGTCAAACACAAGGCCCGGGGGCCGGATGTGGCCCGCGAAGTGGTTTCATGTGGCCCACGAAGCCATCCTGGAAACAGTGAGGGAACGACCCCCTCTGCCTTGGCCCTGGCCCAGGCCGGCCGGGAGCCAATGTACAATTTTGTGGTGGTTAACTATGCTGAAACACATTCAGTCTTAGCTCCATAAGGCCCCCCCTCCGCATGGCCAGAGAGGAACAGTGAGGCTCCTCCAGTGGACCATGCCTTGGTGCTTGCCCCGGTCCCACCCCCTTCTGCCCGAGACCCTCAGATCTGTCCCACTCCTGCCCAGGCCCCCACAGGCCCCCTTGACGCGAACGATGTAGAGCTGGCCACACCCACCCATTAGGCCACACGCACTCCATCCACGCCCACCCAGTAGGCTGCACCCACCTTGGCCACACCCATCCGGCCCTCTGAGGGCAACCGCAATGCTGATTTGGCCCTCAATGGAATTGAGTTTGACACCCCTGCTATAAAGGGTTGGACTAGAAGACCTACAAGGCCCCTTCCAGTCCCCGTGATTCTGATTCTCTTTTATTATTATTATTATTATTAATTATTATTATTATTAATTTAATTTATATACCGCCCTTCTCCCGCAGGACTCAGGGCGGTGCACAGCGTATTAAAAACAATACAAATACAAAGCATAAAAATACAAACCCCTGTAAAACCAGATTAAAAAACCGAATATTAGAAGCTGTGTCTCTATTTAAAATTATTTTTAAAATCACCCTAAATAAAATCCTCCCTAGGTCAGGCCC
>NW_015404065.1:0-3035 GCF_001527695.2 Protobothrops mucrosquamatus
TTGACTGCCATTTTCTTTTAAACCTTTCCTTACTCATTGGATACATGTCCTTTGAACATTCCTAAGTAAGTACTGCAACATTTTCTCAGTAAAAATATTGATTAATAAAACTTATTCTAACTGACCCATGAGGCTTGACTTTTGTACCTCATGTACACACATCCTGAATACACACACACACACACAAACACACACACACTCAACCTAGAAAACTTTTAAGAAAAGTGGATTATTAATTCTCAGAATTTCCCAGCCAGCATACAATAAAGTATCTACCTTGGATGCTAGATATCTGTCCAAGGTCAAAGAGTGAAATCTAATTGAGTCCAATCCTTTATTTGCTTACACCTAATGGACAGAATTCGGCCAAACCAAAGCCATAACCTTTAAACCATGATTTATGAATGAAGATGACTGTGCAAAATATTTGATCATAGAACATTTTTGACTCTTCTGGGTGTCCCGAAAGTGTTTCAAAAGGATCCAGGATAGTTCATCTGGACCACTTCTGAAAAGATTGGCAGAGCCCTTCCAAGGTTGGGAGGATTCTGGGAGTTGAAGTCTACTCATCTTAAAGTTACCAAGTTTGAAAAACACTGTGTAAAATCAATATAACTTTGGGTCCACTGCCACTTCTCACTTCTCAAAATAAGATGTTTCCCCTTAAGAAACATTTATTCTCTATTCAGGAAATAGTGGTCAAAGACTTTAAGAGGTTACTGTTTCTGTTTTTCAAACTATATCTTCTGTATTAAGTATCAACATCTTAGAAAGCTGCTTTAGATCACTTCTGGTTATCTACACAGCCAGAGTCTTCCTGCATAAGTAGTCTACTACAGCTCTAGAAAGGTGTATAAAAGTTCAATTTTTACATTAAGTTCAAATTTGTAATCCCAGCTCCATCATTAATGTTCCTCTCATTTCCTGGATCTGTTTGCTAACCCTTAGTGCTGGGGAGCAGTCTTCCTCTTTCAGGGGTGTCAAACTGCCGGCCCATGGGCCGGTTGCATCATGCCCACCCCAGCTCCGGGCAATGTGAAAAAAGTCACAATATGCCATGACACGTCATGTGATGCAGCAAATTTGACACCTGTGCCTTAGATGAAGACTAATAAGTTCATGCTTTCTCCAATCCTCAGACTTTTTCCACAGGTTTGCAAATCCTTAACTTCGTTTCCTACCTTCATGAAGTTAATTCACCAAGCTGAGCAGCAATTCACCATTCTGCATTTAGACAAATTAATCTGCTACAATCCCAGTTGGGTAGCGCTAAGAGACCAAAAGTCCTAATATTGTATTTTGAGCAACAGCAGCAATCCAGGTTTTTGGAAAGACTTCTCTTCCTCCATTTGCTTTCTAAGCGATTAGAAAGGGGTTTATTTGATCTCAGAGGTCAGCAACTCTCAGCTCAAGGCTGCATGCAGCCCCCATTCTTGATTCAAAGTTTTGCTTTAAACCTCCAAACCTGGTTACCCAACTCTGATCACAGCTTTGCTCCTGAGGTTCTTGGAGGCTGATTTTAAACAAAAATATGATCTCCACCTGCAAAAATTATTCAGCCTTTTTACTGCCGATATCAGAGCCTGCAACTAGCTATCAGTATGCAAAGCATGTATTACACATTTGGGAGAACTGAAGCAGAAAAGATATCCTTTAAAAGTTTCATAATTAGTCCATAAATGCCTTTTATCCAAGATTTATTTTCCCATTTCTCATTATTTTTCTTTTTCAATTCTCTTTTAACATATGGAATATTTTTTCTTTTTTGTAAGATATATCTATGTAAATATCATTTTATAGCACTATGCTCTAAGATAACCTGAATAATTTTGGAATATCTTCCAAAATCAGATTAATTAAGAGAAAGGCTATGTCTGCATCCAGCATCAGCTGACCAAAAACAATCCTGCCTTGGATGCTTTTCCTAACACATGCTGGGCTCCCCCTGTGTAAGGAAATGGCACATGATGAAAGAGTTTTCTTACAGTTCTGAAACCCCAACAGAGGAAAGAAAAAAGATTGAGGTAGTAGAGGGGAAAAACACTTTTTCTAAAGTTCACAAGATTTGTTTTATCATCCTAATAGCCCACATTGGGAAGGAACATTAGATTAATTCTTGCTTACTTATGTAAATGATGCTATGTAACATCTGGTTAAGGATTAGGAGTTGGAAAGGCCCAGTTTTAAGTCTATTTTCAGCAATGGATGCTTACTGCATAGTTTTGGACCAGTCTCAACTCAACGTACCTTATATATTTGTTGTGGGGGAAAATGGAGAAGCTTCTGGATAAAGAAGGAGATAAGCCTGAAAAATTAAAAAAATAATATTCTGGAAATTCCAATTTACAATAGATAATGTAGGAGGGGAGTGATCCATATTTTTAGGCAAAAAATCTAATTGCATTTTTCAGACTTATGTGTGTTGGTAAAGCAACATTAGAATCATCACTAAAAAGGCAGAATAAAGAATATTCTTCCTATGTTGGCTCAGGAAGTTCAGACTGCCTCAGGAGCTATTGATACAGTTTTACAGAGGAGTTATTGAGTCTGTCATTTATACTTCTGTAATTATCTGGTTTGGTACAGCAACCAAACAAGACAGGTACACAGACCCCCAACGGATAATTAGGACTGCAGAAAGAACAATTGCAACCAGTTTGCCTGGGTCAGAAGAAGGGCTGAGAAAGTATCTACAGACCCTCATAATAATAATAATAATGATAAAGTTGGAAGGGACCTTGGAGGTCATCTAGTCCAACCCCCTGCTCAAGCAGGAAACCCTATAACATTTCGGACAAATGGCTGTCCAGTTTCTTCTTAAAAATTTCCAGTGTTAGAGCATTCACCGCTTCTGGAGGCAGGTTGTTCCACTGGTTAATTGTTCTAACTGTCAGGAAGTTTCTCCTTAGTTCTAGGTTGCTTCTCTCTTTGGTTAGTTTCCACCCGTTGCTTCTTGTCCTGCCTTCAGGCGCTTTGGAAAATAGCTTGACTCCCTCTTCTTTGTGGCAGCCCCTGAGATATTGGAACACTGCTAT
>NW_015404066.1:0-3035 GCF_001527695.2 Protobothrops mucrosquamatus
CCAATTAGTTTGAAGCACGGGCTTCCCCTCCAGCTCTCCAGCCTGCCAATTCCTTATCATTTCTTATTTCAACAATCTTGGTTCTCACACTAGGTCCAGTGTTATTATGATTAGCTAGCCTCTTGTGCACATTCCCCCCTCCCAGCATCATCTAACTCTAAAAGCAAAAAGAAGAAAATGGCTGCATCTCCATCTGTTGCCAATGCAAAAACATTCGACATTAAACGTTTCCTGTGCTCCCATCTCAATTCACAGCATCGTTTCAGACTGCAGAGAAAACATAGGACAAACAATGATCAATTCAACACTGCAGAAGGACATTAAAATGACAGACCTGCAATGACAAAAAACATCTACTTTTGTTCCTGGATGAGGACAACCCAGGAGACCAAGGTCTATCGTGTTCGGTGACTTCAAGCTGGAGTGTGACTCTGACTAACCAGAATTGACCTTGACTTTCTTCTTGGGATCAGTTGTCCCCCAGCTCAAACTAATATGGGTTTTATTTAGGTGGTGGAATAAAATAAAATGTACCAATAAAGGAGTAAATTTGTAGCTCTGGCTTGAGAATTCTGGGGGATGAAGTCCACACATCTTAAAGTTACTAAGGTTGAGAAACATTGCTTTGAGAGGGTCCTTGGTGCTCTCTGAGCTTGCTTGTTTTCTTGCAGACGTTTCATTACCTAATTAGGTAACATCATCAGGGCTAGTAAGGAGTCTCGTTTGCTGACAGCAAGCTCAGAGAACATCAAGGACCCCTCAAAATAAAATATTTTGGCTTGAAAAGGGGGAAGGAGGTAGAGGGAGTTTCCAACTAATGACCATAATGGAGCCTGCCTATTATGCTCCTAAGTCATGGTGGTCGTAAAATAGGTCACCCATGTGACCAACCCAATTTTATAACTTTTTTTTGATGCAGTCAATTGTTCACCATGGCCTGGTTTTGCTGAAAACTGCAGGTTTTTGACAAAAACATCGCAAAATATGGTCATGACTATGGAGATTCTCAGTCATCCAGGTCATGGTTATTCTAAAATTGCTTTTTTTGGTTTTTCTTTGAAGACATTTCGCTTCTCATCCAAGAAACTTCTTCAGCTCTGATCAGATGGTGGGGAATGGAAGGATTTTTATTTCTTGCAGACAGCTGGTCATTTGTATTCTTCCAAGTAGCCTCAATGACTCTCTAAAAGAAGGCAAATGACCAGCGGTTTGCAAGGAGTATAAATCTTTCCATTCCCCCACCATCCAGTCAGAGCGGAAGAAGCTTCTTGGATGAGAAGTAAAATGTCTTCAAAGAAAAACAAGAAAGTCCAGTTGCCTCATGAAAAAGCACCTTTAGGAAAACACGGTCATGTGGCTGCAGGAAGCTGCAAACAGCCATAAGTGCTATGGAGAGGTGGGGGGTGGTGGTGCGGAAGATGGACAGGCCTTAGTATTTTGGAAAGTTGTAATTACCTCTGAGGAGGTCCGTTGTCACTTCAAATGGTTCTTGAGCAACTGGGCATAAGTGGGGCTGTACCTATAGAAAAAGATGAGAAGGCAGAAATGACCAAAATCAGCCAAGTTAAGGAGATTGAGAAGCCTTTTTTGACTCTACACTCATCAGGAACTGAACTTGATTCGGTGCCCTCAAATTTATTTAATTGCAATTCACAGGAGACCAGAAAAAGAGCAGCAACCAACACCACACTCATCTGTTACTTCTTAAGTCTTCCAAAATGAGCTCTTCAACAATCTGGGGATAGCTCTCCCCCTCCCAGAAGAGGCTGCAGGAATCCCTGATTGTGGGAGAGAAACTCCTCTCCTTCTCCAGTGCCAACATTCAGTTCAACCTGGTCAGAACTGGCAGCTGTTTTGCTGCAAAAGGGAGAAAAACAGGGAAGTTCCCATCTAGTTGTATAATGGGAAGCTTCTGCTCCCTCTTGATGGGTCACCTCCCTGAGGAGATGAATTCCTGGATATGTTCTTCACCTCTCTTCTAGACTTCTCTTTTTCTCTTCTCCTCCATCCCTAAGTACCACCACCATGATGGATTTTCCCTCCAGCCCAGCCATCTGCCCCCTTCTCCTTCCAGATCTCCTTGTCCCTCACCCCATCCTTTCTCAGGGAGAACCTCCATTTCTGGGGTCAAAGTTGCTCCCGGCTCCTTCCCTCATCTCTCCTACTTCAAAGCTGAGGGTCCAAAAAGACAGAATTGGAGCCAAGTAGTCACAGCAGAGAAGCTGATTGGAGGGGCGCCAGTGTATAACCAGCTTGGTCTAGTGGTGAAGACACCAGGTTAGAAACTAGGAGACAATGAGATCTAGTCCCGCCTTACATATGAAAACAGGCTGGAAATGGTGAGTTCTAGACCCTGCCTTAGGCATGAAAGCCTGCTGAGACTAGCCACTCTCTCTTTCAACCCACCCCACCTCACAGGATTGTTGTTGTGGAGAAAACAGGAGGAAGAAGAGTACTATGTCTGTTCCCCACAAGGAGTTACTTATAAATAAATGCAAAGTAATTGTCACGTTTCGAAGCATGATTTTGCTGGTGTGATAATTATTGCTTTTCAGCTGCCAATGAACTCCGGGGAGGGGGGAGGAGAGAAAGAAAGGGTTTGGAATGCAGACATCAAAGATTCGGAAGCCAGACCGTGAGACTCAAGGACATTGCACCAGGTGTTTGACCAGACCCAGAGACACTTTCTCATAACAATATTTTTCTACTTGATTGGGCAACGTGACCTGACCCAGAGGGAGGAGGGAGAATTCCATGCTTTTACTATATGGGTTTGGAAGGGATCTTGCCAGAGCTGGTTTTGCTTTCATGTGTGCCGAAATGATGTACTCAATAAAGTTTTACATTAAGAGATTGGAATTTCTCGAAGGTGTTTGCTTGGTTGGGTTCGTCAGTCGGAACTTTGACAGTAATAAAATAAAATAATAAAGATGGGATACAAATCTAAACAGACAAACCTGCCTGAAGGGCTCCAGGCAGCCCATAATATTTTTATAGCAGGCTGAGAAAATTTTAAACCTGGACTGTTTCCCAAT
>NW_015404067.1:0-3035 GCF_001527695.2 Protobothrops mucrosquamatus
GGGCGGGCCCTCTTCCCTCCCGGGGGGGGGGCGGGGCTGGCGGAAAAGCCTGCCGCGCAGCTGGCCGCCCCCGCTGGCAGCAGAAGCCGCGCGCCGGGGACCCCCCCAGCCCGTCTCCAAAGCGCCCGGCCGAGCTGGCTGCCAAGCGGAGCCCGGCGGCAGCGGCGGGCGCAGCTCCATGGTGGTCCTCATGTGGTCGGAGCTGCTGCCGGAGGAGCGCTCGGCCAGGGCGCTCCAGGCCGGCGGGGGCAGCCCGGAACGCCTCTTCGAAGGCTGCCGCCGGCTCCGCAGCCTCTGGGACGCGGTCAGGCTGGAGGTGGCCGCCGAGGAAGCCGGCCCCGTGGTCCTGCACAGCTTCACCCAGCTGGATCCGGATCTGCCCCCCCTGGAGGTAAAAAAAAGACCCGGCCGGAATGCAGACTGGGGGGGGTGAGGGGTGCGGAAAGGACTTGCAAGGGTTCACACGACGTGCAAAACCCGCGTTCGGGTCCTGGCTCTTTCCGCGCTGCGCCCAGGGCGCACGCGATGCCAATCCTCACCCACCCGGTGGTTGCCTCTGGTTTCTTGGGCCGTTCTGGATGCTGGTGGGGCTGGACGTGTGAATCCGGCTAGTGAATTGTTTGGCTTGGCTTTTGCGGGTCGCTTGTTCCTGGGACTTGTTTTCCGGGGCTTGGACTAACGGGGGCTCTCCAGCTTGGGGTCCCTTCTGGCTTGAACAAAGAACGCTTAGGGGTGTCCAAGGGACTTGGGTACGCACCCGTCTGTCTCTAAAGGGCCGTGCCTGGCTTTGGCTAGTCGCGTTTTTTGTGGGTGCAAACCGTGGCCTTCAAACACCCCGTGCTTCCCCTCGACAACTGTGTTGACGCTGAAGTCAACCCTGGCTTGGCCCGGAGATAGAAAGTGACAGATGAAGCCGGGGCGAAGATGAGGGGTAATTGTTGCACCCCCCCTCCCTCAGGTTAACTAGGTTAAGATTTCCCCCCCCCCTTGGGTGTTTAATCTGACGAACAAGCTGCCCCCTTTAATAAATCCTTGCTGTGGATTAAGTCACATCATGCTACCTTGCTGGTGGCACACACTAAATAGGCTTAGCCTGCCTGGTTTACACAGAATGACCCTGAAAGCTGAGCCACAAAACAACAACTGTCCTTTAATCGAATTCTAGCCTAGAAACAGACCTTCTAAATTTAGGAGCATTTACACTTTTTAAAAGGATGAGCTGCCAGCGTGGAGGGCTGACAGGGGGACTTAAGGGGGGGGTGGTTCTAAAGTAAGAAAGGACCCCTGTCCTCCATTTTGCATTGACAGCTTTTTTTGGAAACGGGATGATGGGCACTGATGATGTTACCTAGTTGGGTCATGAAATGTCTGCAAGAAAAACCACCCAGCTCAGAGGGCACCAAGGACCCCACAATCCTCCTCCTCCTCCCCACAATCCCCTCTCCGTTCTAGCACTGATGATGTTACCTAGTTGGGTCATGAAACGTCTGCAAGAAAAACCACCATGCCCAGCGGGCACCCAGGAGCACTCCGGACACCCGTCTTTCGGGGAAGGAGGGAGGCAATTTAAACTTTGGAAGACTGCAGGCAGTCCTCAGCTTACAACAATTCATTTAGTGGCCGTCTGAAGTTGCAACGGGGCTGAAAAAAGTGACCTATGACCCTTTTTCCAGCAAGCGGGCCTGACCTAGGGAGGATTTTAGGTAGGGATAATTTTAAAAGTATTTTAATCGGAAACACAGCTGGTAATATTTGGTTTTAATTCGGCTTTTATCGGGGTTTATTTTTTGTATTTCTGTATTTTGTATTTTGTATTTTTTGTATTTTGTGTATATTATTTGTTTTTAATATGCTGTGAACCGCCCTGAGTCCTATGGGAGAAGGGCGGTATACAAATTAAATTATCTATCTATCTATCTATCTATCTTTTCCCTCCCCTGACGGTTGCGGCATCCCCAGGGTCGTGTGATCAAAACTTGAGACGCTTGGAAACTGGCATGTACTTATGACGGTTGCAGCGTCCCGGGTTCACGTGATCCCGTTTGGTCCCCTTCCGACAAGCCAAGTCAATAAGGGAAGCCGGATCCACTTAGCAACTGCGTTCCTCGCTTAAGAACCGCAGTGATTCGGTTCCGCTGTGGCCAGAAAAGTTGTAAAATGGGGCAAAACTCACCTAACACATATCTCTCTTAGCAAACATAAACTTTGGGCTCAGCTGTGGCCGTAAGTCAAGGACTTAGCAGTATTGTATTATAGTCTTAAACTAAAAGCCAGATGCAAGCGTCCTTTATGGGCATCGTTCTATTAGAAGAAGTTGGAAGTATCCTTTGTGTATCTTTGTGTCTTTTTTTTCCCTTTATACTTTCTCACCTTATACTTTCTATCCCTATTCTCTTTCTACTCTCCATTGTTCCTCTCTCGGGTTAGTTTTTCTTTTATCTGTATGCTTTGTTAAAACGTAATAAAATAATTGGAGGGTAAACTTCGCAAACCTTTCCCATCTTATCTTCCTCCCAAAAGTTACCTGCTTGTTTGGAAGAAGATGTTTATTCTAGAAGAACAAGGATACCAACCTCGCTCTGTTGAGTTGGTTGCTGGGTGCATGCACAGCCTCTGAGTAAAAATCACCGCCTTCCTTATTTGCTTGAGTATAATGTGTGTGGTGATCCCTGGCTCACCCTGCTTGATCTGATTTTTTTTATTTTATTTTATTTTTTAATTTATGCATGCATCGAACCGGGAGGTGAACAATGTTGGTCGCCTCCCACGCAAACATTTGTTTTCTCAGATCTGGAATGAATGAAATTCACGCAAGGAATTTCTGCGTTCTTGAAGGTTCAAGCCCTCCCCTAGGATTGGTCCTCAGGAAACAATGCAAGCCCTGGGTTGTAACTGGAAGTGAAGCTTTATATATCTTGCACTTTGGGGATCTTTCCATCTGCTCTCTTCTGCTTTCCCCAAATAAAACCCAGGGAGATTCATAGTCCTCCCCAAGGATTTAGGAGGCCATTTGTGTTTATCAAGATACACAGAAG
>NW_015404068.1:0-3034 GCF_001527695.2 Protobothrops mucrosquamatus
GTTGTGCCACAAAGAAGAGGGAGTCAACCTATTCTCCAAAGCACCTGAAGGCAGGACAAGAAGCAATGGATGGAAACTGATCAAGGAGAGAAGCAACCTAGAACTAAGGAGAAATTTCCTGTCAGTTAGAACAATTAATCAGTAGAACGACTTGCCTCCAGAAGTTGTGGGTGCTCCAACATTGGAGGTTTTTAAGAAGAGACTGGACAGCCACTTATCTGGAATGGTATAGGATCTCCTGCTTAAGCAGGGGTTTGGACTAGAGCAGGGGTGTCAAACTCGCAACGTCACATGACGTGTCGCAACATATTCTGACTTTTTTTCCACTGCCGGCAATGGGGTGGGCGCGGTTTCACCATGACGCATCTGGCCCACAGGCTGGCAGTTTGACATCCCTGGACTAGAAGACCTCCAAGGTCTCTTCCAACTCTGTTATTCTGTTATGTGATCTCGGGACACATCTGTAAATGCAGGCCAGCTACTGAGTGTTCAAAAGGCAGTCACATGACCTCAGGGAGGCCAGTCATTGGACTTTGGGAAGGGGGTCATAAGTACCTTTTGGGAGGTTGGTTGTAATTTTGAACAGTCACATTTTGGTGAAACTTGCTTGATCTTCAGGATGCTGGCAAGAAGAGGCTGTATCCTGCTGAGAAAGCTCTGGATGCTGCTTTGTAACTATCCTCCAGAGATAAAGATAGTGATATGTTGGAAGGAAATTAAATCTCTTTCAAATCAATCCCAACTCCTGCTGACTTCAAAGGCCCCTGCTTTCCAGCTTTCTTGGAACAAGCCAACTGTGGTGCCCATTATCTTGTTTCAGGGTGTTTATTCAACTTTCCAGTCTAGTCTGCACCACTGGAAGCTTCTGATGGGCTCTCATCCAAGTAGTAATCTGGTTGATTTTAGCTAGCTTCGGAGTCCAGAGAAGATCAACCATGTGCTGCTACCTATGGTACGGAGACAGTTTAGACAACTACAGTAAGTTTATGCTTTCTTTTGTTGTAAAGAATATCTGAATCCTCTGAGTTCAAGTCTTCAATAACTGTAGTAAATGGAAACTTTAGCTATTATTGCCCAGAATATACTGAAATGTTAAGGTAATCGGTGAACAGAAGGAAGGGAACAATATAGCAAAGAATAACAGCTTGCCATTAGAAGTTGTGGGTGCTTCATTGCTGGAGGTTTTTAAGAAGAGACTGGACAGCCACCTATCTGAAATGGTCTAGGGCAGGAGTGGGGAACCTTGGTTCTTTTATGACTTGTGGACTTTAACTCCCAGAATTTCTGAGCCAGCATGGCTGACTCAGGAATTCTGGGAGTTGAAGTCCACAAGTCATAAAAGAGCCAAGGTTCCCCACCCCTGGTCTAGGGTCTCCTGCTTGAGCAAGGGGTTGAACTAGATGACCTCCAAGGTTCCTTTCAGCTCTATTCTGATTGAACTCACAAAGTACAGAAACTAAAGAGTTAATTGAAGATTGAGAATTCCTAGGACTAAGTAGATAATACAGGTCGCCCTCCCCTTACAGCCATTCATTTAGTGACTGTTCAAAGTTACAACAGCACTGAAAAAGATGACAACGGGCCCTCACACTTACCGTACTACCAACACAGCATCCCCAAAGGTCATGTCATCAAAGTTCACTTCTTGGTGGTTGATGAAGGGAAAAAGAACAGATTGACTTCTAACCAGCAATTGATGTCAGGGAACCAATTATAGGATAAGTAAATCACTACATAGCAGGAACGGCAAGTATTTTAAGTTATTACCTTTCGATTTGTTCCACTGGTTTTGCATGCCTTCTCTTTTTTTTCTGAGTTTTAAATTTCTGTTTGTTACGATGAGCTAGAACAAAATGTAATACATAGTAAAAGTGATAATAGTAATAATTATGACAGTACAACAGTGACATTCCTATGAAGAAAATTAACTCATAATAGTGATTTGGTGTACTAAAATAGAGAAAATGGGCAGATTCATATAATAGTAATACAGGAAGTCCTTGACTTAGAGCAGTTCATTTAGTGAATATTCAAAGTTGTTGTTGTTAGTTGCGAAGTCGTGTCCGACGCATCGCGACCCCATGGACAATATTCCTCCAAGCCTTCCTGTCCTCTACCACCTTCTGGAGTCCATTTAAGCTCACGCCTTCTGCTTCAGTGACTCCATCCAGCCACCTCATTCTCTGTCGTCCCCTTCTTCTCTTGCCCTCAATCTTTCCCAGCATTAGGCTCTTCTCCAGTGAGTCCTTCCTTCTCATTAGGTGGCCAAAGTACTTGAGTTTCAACTTCAGCATCTGGCCTTCTAAAGAGCAGTCAGGGTTGATCTCCTCTATGACTGACTGGGGGGGGCAGGGGGGATGCCTCTCTGAGGCCAAGGCCAGACCTGTCTGAGGGACGCGGCATCAGAACGGTGAGGGAGGAGGTTGGGGGGTCAAGGGAGGGTGGTGTGATCAGTACGGTCAGTGGGAGGGGCAGATATGGCGGGAGCAGAGGACCATATCGGGTTTGGGGAGCACGCACACGCTGTTTACAAGCTTGTGGATGCTCCGGTCCTCAGGGCTCTACTCGGCCTCCAGGGATCTTAGATCCTCGAGCCCGGGATCACCGGCTGATGTTATGCAATGCCAGGTCCGTGGTAAATAAGGACCCCCTCATCCAAGATCTTATTCAAGAGGGGGGTGCGGACCTGGCAGGTATCACCGAGACCTGGCTGGGCACGGAAGGGGGAGTGCCCCTCGTTGATATTTGCCCGCCGGGTTTCCAGGTATTCCATCAGCCAAGGACCCGGGGTAGGGGCGGTGGGGTAGCGGTCATTATAAGGGAGAGCCTATGTCTGAGGGAGACCACTGTGCCTCAGATAGACGGTGGAGAGTCCCTCCTTGTGAAGTGGGGGCAAGGGGTACAAGTGGGCCTGTTGATTATATACCTGGCTCCCTGCTATGTATCAACGGCCCTGCCTGAGCTGGCGGACGTAATAGCCGGGGTGGCAGTTGAGACCCCCAGACTTATAGTCATGGGGGATTTCAATCTGCCA
>NW_015404069.1:0-3034 GCF_001527695.2 Protobothrops mucrosquamatus
CGCAGGGGTGAGACGTCCAGCCTGGTCCCAGAGACCCTGCCAAACACCAGGCACCCACGATTGTTAAATGAACCCATTGTTCACTACGGACAGGTTTGGGATGAAATTAGAAGCCACCTTGGGAAAATGTCTATGGAGATTCTCAGCCATCCAAGTCTTGGTTGTCCCCAAGGTGCTTTTTTGGTGTTGCAGATGATACCACTCTAATGGCAGAAAGTGAAGAGGAACTCAAGAGCCTCTTGATGCGGGCGAAGAAGGAGAGGGCAAAAGTGGGCTTGAAACTCAACATTAAGAAAACCAAGATCATGGCATCCGGCCCTCTCAATTCCTGGCAAATAGATGGGGAAGAAATGGAGGTAGTGACAGATTTTATCTTCCTGGGCTCCAAGATCGCCGCAGGTGGGGACTGCAGCCAAGACATTAAAAGACGCTTGCTCCTGGGGAGGAAAGCTATGGCAAATCTAGACAGCATACTCAAAAGCAGAGACATCACCCTGCCAACAAAAGTGCGTAGAGTCAAGGCCATGGTTTCCCCAGTTGCAATGTGTGGCTGTGAAAGTTGGACCGTAAGAAAGGCCGAGCGACAAAGAATGGAGGCCTTTGGACTCTGGTGCTGGAGAAGACTCCTGCGAGTCCCCTGGACTGCAAGGCGATCCAACCGGTCAGTCCTAGAGGAGATCAACCCCGACTGCTCTTTAGAAGGCCAGATCCTGAAGTTGAAACTCAAGTACTTTGGCCACCTAATGAGAAGGAAGGACTCACTGGAGAAGAGTCTAATAATGCTGGGAAAGATGGAGGGCAAGAGAAGAAGAAGGGGACGACAGAGAAGGAGGTGGCTGGATGGAGTCTCTGAAGCAGGAGGCCTGAGCTTCAATGGACTCCAGAAGATGGTAGAGGGCAGGAAGGCCTGGAGGAACGTTGTCCATGGGGTCGCGATGAGTCGGACACGACTTCGCAACTAACAACAACAACAAAAGAGCGGGAGGTGATGATGGTGGCCACCATTTTGAAGGCTTTGGAAAAGGCCCCAGAGGACTGGAGGCTTTTTGCCCCCTGCCCAGGGCCAACCACAGCCAAGCACCCCAGCTGCCGTGGGGCGCAGGAAACTGGATGAAGCCAGCTCCCCCTTATCCATTCTCCAGTGGCCTTCGGCTTCCCATCTTGGGAGAAGGCAGGCCCAAGGCCACAGGAGCCCCACGGCTCCGGCAGGTCCCCCCATCTCTCTTTCTCCCCATCCCCTGCCCCCCTCGGTAGCCTTGTTTGTTCAGCAGGCAGCTGAAGCGGGCCCGCCGTGGGGCTGCCGACCCCTCTGCTCAGCAGCCCTTCTGCTTTTGGGAACCTGCTCGGCCCTAATTGAATTACCATCCGACATGGGGCTGAAGGCTGCCGGTAATTGAATTTCGGCGTCACAGGCTGCTGTTTCTCTCCGGCAGCCTCGGCCTGGTTTTTATTGTTTCTTCCTTCGGCTGCGCTGGCACATTTATTTGATCTGTCAAAAGGCAGCCCCCGTCACCCTCGCCGGCTTTCTGAAAAGCGTGCCGCCGACGCTGCCTGTTTGACGACGCCACGTAGACACCACGGGAAACCCACCCAACAGGTGGGTCCGGGTGCTCGGTGGCTGCTGCCTTCCTGCTGGTGGAAGGGGATGTTTTTATGTATGAAGGAAATTTAGACGGCCACCCAGCTCCCTCTCGGTGACTCTGGGTAATCTTGCAAGGATAAAACCCCAATTTGTTGTTGTTGTTAGTTGCGAAGTCGTGTCCGACCCATGGCGACCCCATGGACAACGTTCCTCCAGGCCTTCCTGTCCTCAGCCATCTTCTGGAGTCCCTTTAAACTCACGCCTCCTGCTTCAGTGACTCCATCCAGCCACCTCCTTCTCTGTCGTCCCCGTCTTCTCTTGCCCTCCATCTTTCCCAGCATCAGGCTCCTCTCCAGTGAGTCCTTCCTTCTCATTAGGTGGCCAAAGGACTTGAGTCTCAACCTCAGGATCTGGCCTTCTAAAGAGCAGTTGGGGTTGATCTCTTCTAGGACCGACCGGTTGGATCGCCTTGCAGTCCAGGGGACTCGTAGGAGTCTTCTCCAGCACCAGAGTTCAAAGGCCTCCATTCTTTGGCGCTCAGCCTTTCTTATGGTCCAGCTTTCACAGCCATACGTTGCAACTGGGAAAACCCCAATACAAACCCCAATAAACCTTCATTCCCCGGTGACAACAATCAAAACAACCTCTTGATGGGCTCCATGTCGTCTTGAGGTCCCCAAGCCTGCTGGAAAACCAGGTCTTCAGGGCCCTTGGAAAGAGTACCAAGGTGGAGGCCAACCTTATCTCCACAGGGATTATGTTCTCCACATGGCCCACAGCGGAGAAGGCGCCTTGGTCCCACCAGATGGACCTCCTTAGGAGAGAGGACTCCTAACATCTCCTGTCTTTCTTCTCTGCTGGTGGGATGGACGTAAGTGGGAAAAGTCGGTTGCTCAAATCACCTGGTCCCTGCCCACGGAGGGCTTTGAAGGGGACTCGGAACTGGACCTAGAAGCAAACTGGCAACTGATGTAGCACCTGCATTTTGAACCAATGGAAGCTTCTGGATTGCTTCAAGGGCAGCCCCATGTAGAGCGCATTGCAATAGTCAAGACAGGAAGTGGCTACGGCGTGGATGACTGTGAGCAGAGCTGGTTGATCCAGGAAAGGGCAGAACTGATGCACGATCCTCCTGACCACGGCTGCCACCTGCTCCTCAAATGGAAGTCATGAGTCTAGGACAGGGGTAGGCAACCTTGGCCCCTTCATGACTCGTGGACTTCAACTCCCAGAATTCCTCAGCCAGCAAGGGGGAAACCTTGGCCCCTTCATGACTGGTGGACTTCAACTCCCAGAATTCCTGAGCCAGCATGGGGAAAACTTTGGTCCCTTCATGACTCTTGGACTTCAACTCCCAGAATTCCTGAGCCAGCATGGGGGAACTTTGGCCCCTTCATGACTCTTGGACTTCAACTCCCAGAATTCCTGAGCCAGCATGGGGGAACTTTGGCC
>NW_015404070.1:0-3034 GCF_001527695.2 Protobothrops mucrosquamatus
TAATAATAATAATAATAGTAAAGTTGGAAGGGACCTTGGAGGTCATCTAGTCCAACCCCCTGCTCAGGCAGGAACCCTACACCATTTCGGACAAATGGCTGTCCAGTCTCTTCTTAAAAACTTCCAGTGTTGGAGCATTCACCGCTTCTGGAGGCAGGTTGTTCCACTGCTTAATTGTTCTAACTGTCAGGAAGTTTCTTGTAGAACTCCCAGAATGGAGTTCCGGCACCTTTTTTGGATGGAAACCTGTAGGTAGGCAAGGCGGGTTGTATGGTGTGTGTGAGTTCCGGCACCTTTTTTTTTTTTTTTTTAAGAAAAAAAGCACTGCCCATCACTGATTGTATTTGCTTTTTTGGCTGCTGCTGCTGCTGCTAATAATAATAATAATAATAATAATAATAATAATAATAATAATAATAATAATAATAATAATAATAATAATTTAATTTATATACCGCCCTTCTCCCGTAGGACTCATGTATGATGATGATGATGACAATGACAATGATGATGACATTCTTTGGCTTTACAATTCCTCAGCTGCTGTTGTGACATTACTGTCGTGTAAAACGTAATTTAAAATTTCAGTATGATTCACTCATGTATGTAAAATATGAAATTATGTGGGGTCAGTTTTTTTAAAAAAAAGTGTTATTCTTTCATGACAACTGGCCAAATCATATCCTTTTCCAATTGATCAACAGGCAGGTTTAGGATCCCTTCTTTTTGCTTCATATTAAACACCGTATTTTTTTCCCCACAATGACCAGATGGAGTAGAAACCATTCAGAGAACAAAAGAACCCAACAGCTGTGGCTGCCCAGTTGGGAGGTTACAGCAAAGGGGTCTCTTTCCTGATTGGCATTCTGCCAATAGCCTCATCGTCCATTGTAAATCAAAAAGACATTGGCAATACATTTTATTTTATTCACCACACTTCCATGGCAACTCTGCTATCATCCTGCCCAATCTTCTGCTCCCCTTTGTCTCTGCATCAACAGAGGATAGCACCAAGACCACAGGAAGTGATAGTATCACTCTGTACAGGTAGTCCTTGACTTACAACAGTTCATTTAGTGACTGTTCAAAGTTACAACAGCACTGAAAAAAAGTGACTTAGGACCGTTTTTCACACTTATGACCGTTGCAGCATCCCCATGGTCACGTGATCAAAATTCAGATGCTTGGTAAAGCTGAATCTTATTTATGATGGTTGCAGTGTCCTGGGGGAGGGGAGGTCATGGGATCACCTTTTTATATCCTCTCTGACAAGCAAAGTCAGTGGGGAAGTCCGTTCCACTTAACCGTGTTATTAACTAAACAACTGCAGTTAACAACGTAACAACCGTGGTAAGAAAAGCTGTAAAATGGGGCAAGGAGAAGGGGACAGCAGAGGATGAGATGGTTAGATAGCCATCGACACAATGAACATGAATTTGGGCAAATTCCAGGAGACAATAGAGGACAGGAGGGTCTGGCATGCTATGGTCCATTGGGATTGTGGAAGAGTTGGACATGACTTACGGTAGCAACCGAACAACAACTAACAAATTGATGATGATAGGACTTGTGATAGATTGAATCCAGATTCCAGGCCAGTTGCAATTTTCTTCTCCGAGCTCAAAAACGGCCTTCTATATAGTAAGTAGTGAAATGGTATGAGGGAATAACTTTGGGAGACTGGAGGAAAACCAATACACTAGACAACCATCATGCAAAAGTCATTTCAATCTACAGTAGGAAAAGGGGTGTGGGAAGCATCTCAGAATGGACCCACCATAGTTTGGGGGAAAGTAAATGTAAAGGAGGGATGAGGTACTTTCAGATTTGCAAGACTCTGCTACCATAGATAGCCTTACAATAAAGGTAGTGTTATTACTCAGGATTAGTGAGTCTGGATAACCTCAAAGGGTTGACATCAGTCTTTTGTGATGGTTATCTAGTCTGCGGATCTTCCTCCTGTCCCCTAAAATTCCTTCTCACATATTATTACAGGTAGGAGTAATTCCACAATCTTCATCTTTGAGATGAGGAAGAAAGGATTGCAGTCCTACTGCAGTTCTAGGCTGCATTAATTTAAAAAAGCCAACACAGTTCTAGGCTGCATTAACAGAGGAATAGAAGCAAGATCACGTGAAGTTTTAATACCACCCCATAATGAGTTGGTAAGACCACACTTGGAATACTGCATCCAGCTTTGGTCGCCATGATGTAAAAAAGATGGTGAGACCCTAAAAAAGAATGCAGAGAAGAGCAACACAGATGAGTAGGGGACTGGAGGCTAAAACATATAAAGAACAGTCGCTGGAATTGGGTATGTCTAGTTTAATGAAAAGAAGGACTAGCGGTGACATGATAGCAGTGTTCCAATATTTGAGGCGCTGCCACAAAGAAGAGGGGGTCAAGCTATTCTCCAAAACACCTGAAGGCAGGACAAGAAGCAACAGATGGAAACTTATTAAAGTGAGATCCAACCTAGAACTAAAGAGAAATTTCCTGACAGTTAGAGCAATTAATCAGTGGAACAACCTGCCTCCAGAAATTGTGGATGCTCCAACACTGGAAGTTTTTAAGAAGAGATTAGACAACCATATGTCTGAAATGGTATAGGATTTCCTGCCTGAGCAGGAGGTTGGACTAGAAGACCTCAAAGGTCCCTTCTAACTCTGTTATTTTGTTAAGGAAGAAAAGAGGAGAAAGAAACAATGTTGCTAAGCAATGTTCGATACTGATTTTAATTCTTATTTATCAATTGGAACCATGGGATATAAGACAGATAAGGGAGGGATAAATGGATTTTTAATCTGTTCATGTCTACTTGCATCAGTGTATAGGGATATTTTAAATTCAATGCTCAGCTGAATTTTGCTGGGTTGCTGATCCATAGGTAAAAATATATTTTTCAGATTATATAGTTTATATATAGCTAAGATGCTTTAAGTGACAGCAGCAGACCAAAATTCAGACCAAGACTGTGGATTGGAGATGCGGGAGAAATGAAACAGCTATCCTTTTTTTTTTTTTTTTTTTTTTT
>NW_015404071.1:0-1908 GCF_001527695.2 Protobothrops mucrosquamatus
TTCTTCTTCTTCTTCTTCTTCTTCTTCTTCTTCTTCTTCTTCTTCTTCTTCTTCTTCTTCTTCTTCTTCTTCTTCTTCTTCTTCTTCTTCTTCTTCTTCTTCTTCTTCTTCTTCTTCTTCTTCTTCTTCTTCTTCTTCTTCTTCTTCTTCTCCTTCTCCTTCTCCTTCTCCTTCTCCTTCTCCTCCTTCTCCTTCTCCTCCTTCTCCTTCTCCTTCTCCTTCTCCTTCTTCTTGATTGCCATTTTGCAAACTTCCTAGTCTTCAAGCACAGTCAATGGGGGGGAGGGGGGAAGCTGAATTTGCTTAATGAGCATGTGATTCATTTAATAACTACAGTTGATTCGCTTAAGAACCATGGTGCAAAAAAAAGGGTCATAAAATCAGGTATGTCTGACGTAATAACTGCCTTGCTCAGCAGTGGAACATCTGGTTCCACACCTGGTTCCATAAATTGAGGACTATCTGTACGACCCACCATGGCAGCCTTGGAACTGATGGACCTCTTGGGATAATTTAGTACGATCTTCAAAAACTCAAGGGTTGCATTTGATTGGTTGGGATCATCTACATTCACACATACTTCCTCAAAGTCATGGCTTTGATTTAGGCCCGCTCCCCTCTCAGACAACAGCACCGCACAGACACACAAAGTCCATTTATATTCACTACACCCGGAAAGTGTTATTTGCGAATCACATTAACATTCCCTTAATTTAGAAAGTTAAAGAGGAACGGGAAGACAGAAGCATTTAGTCCCATTTTATTAATTTAGCAAGCAGCCTTTGGTTTTCAGCTATATTTTACTCCAAAGGGCTTACGCTGCAAGAAGTAATTTGTCACCATAGTTTTAATATAAAATCTCCTTGAAGAATTAAAGGAAGGGTTCATTAAATGCAATTATCTGTGTCCAACACGGCTTGCTATATAAAAAAATAAAATAAAACGGTACAGAACAGAAGGGAAGGGAAGCTATATAATCATCTATCCCAGCTAATGAAAAGCTGCTTTTTTAGTATTAGCTAGTCAGCACAACGACGCAGTTCTTATTAATCCAAAGCACCTCACACGATTCGCTTTTTCATAATTAATGATAAACTATTACAGTGCCTGCGACACCGATGGGTAGCTTGCTGCAATTTTAAAAACGAGGGGTGAAATATTTTGCACGGAAAACTGGAGGCAATAGCGATTCTATAATTAACCGCCTCCGTGTAAACTATTAGTAGAATAAAGCCATCGTTTCCCGAAGTTTATTCACCAGATGGAAATCTTCAAGGTATTGCAGAACTTTTTAACGGTCAAATTTAGGTTGCAAACAATCTGCCAATCTATTCCTTTTATCCAACTCATCTGTTTCCTCGCTTCTGAATAAATGTTTATCAGGCGAGCTTTTGAAGTTACCCGGCGGAAACCGTTTTCCAAAAACGGTTTGGTTTAAACGGTTTGCATTCAAAACGCTTCAAGTTCAAGCCCTTTTCCAAGTTCAAAATAAGCTGTTCGAACTTCACAGGACGTATTGCCGGATTGCTTCATTCTTCTCTCAGGGGTGGGCAAGAATGAAATAATACGAGCCCAGGTTCAGAACGCAGGTCGTGAGCCCCAAATGGGAGACTTTTTAAAGTTTGTACACTTCCTGTCAACTCTTGAACAGGAAATGACTGTTTCAGATTCAAAACTGTTAGCATGGGATGTAATGTTTAGCTTAACCCAATGACTGCTTTTTCTTCTCTCTCTCTCCCCCACTCTCCCAATGCCTTTCGCTCCTTCTCTCACCCTCTCCCCTCCTCTCTCTCTCCTCTCCCTCTCTCCCTCCCTTTCTCTCTCCTTCTCTCTCTCTCCCTCTCTCCTTCTCTCCCTCTCCTCTCTCCCTCTGTCTCTCTCTCCCCCTCTCCCAATGCCTTTCGCTCC
>NW_015404071.1:9952-12986 GCF_001527695.2 Protobothrops mucrosquamatus
TTTTATTTTATTTTATTTTATTTTATTTTATTTTATTTTATTTTATTTTATTATTTTATTTTATTTTATTTTATTTTTTTATTATTTTATTATTATTATTTTATTGACAGGCTGACCTGTTAACTCAATTGCTGGGGGAAAGAAAACATATTTGGGAGGAAAGATCAACCCTTTCTGGAATATTCATAGGTACGCCTTTACCATTGTGACAGTTTTGTCTTGAGCACACTTCACTAGGGAAGAGGCACTAGAGACAGAAAAAAGAGATAAAGGATCCTAGGTTGAAGAGGACTCATAAAATTAGACAGATATTAAAATGTTTGCAGGGAACTCAGCGTAATACACAAGCTTGCTGCAGCCTTGGCATGTTTGATTTACAGCCTCGGAGAATCCTTGCTAATCCATGTCGGAAATAAGTCAAATGGAAACAGATTTGACAGGGTCTCAGATGTTGTATCCATACTTCAGACCCAAAGTAGGCCCTTTGAAAGAGCTGGATTTTCAGAGTGCATGAAAGCACACACAACACTCATGGTAACTCACCCCCCCCCCCCCAGGATTGTAAGAAAGAAACCTTTAATTAGGTGTAATTTATATGAGTTGCATGTTCTCTCCTACCTCTCTTTCGCAAGTAGATAGATAGATAGATAGATAGATAGATAGATAGATAGATAGATAGATAGATAGATAGATAGATAGATAGATAGATAGATAGATAGATAGATAGACAATAAGTATAAATAGATTAGATGGATGGATGGATGGATGGATGGATAGATAGATAGATAGATAGATAGATAGATAGATAGATAGATAGATAGATAGATAGATAGATAGATAGATAGATAGGCAGATAATAAGTATAAATAGATTAGATGGATGGATGGATGGACGGATGGACGGACGGACGGACGGACGGACAGACAGACAGACAGACAGACAGACAGATAGATAGACAGAGAATAAGTATAAATAGATTAGATGGATGGATAGATGGATGGATGGATGGAGATAGATAGATACATATAAATAGATTAAATGGATAGATAGTAGATATAGATAGTAGATATATAGATTAAATATATAGATAGCTAGCTAAATAGATATAGATATAGACAGTAAATATAAATAGATTAGATAGCTAGATAGCTAGTAGATATAAATAGATTAAATAGATAGATAGTAGGTATAGACAGACAGACAGACAGACAGACAGACAGACAGACAGACAGACAGACAGATAGATCATGTCATAAAAGAGCCAAGGTTCCCCATCCCTGGGCTAAGGACATGAACAAAAATGAGCTCTTTTTCACCTTAATGAACAAAATGCATATTTAAAATCTATTCTGGGAGACAGACCGCTTCCTTTCCCCTCGCAGGAATGCCTCAAGGAACGTCAGAAAACAACCAACGATCTCTTCCTCAAAATTCTCTCTTGAACTGAAGAAGCTGCTTGGATGAGAAGCAAAAATGTTTACAAAATGGGGGGGGGGGGGAACCAAGAGAATCCAGTTGAGTTTGATGTCCCAAAGATGCTTTTTTCATGAGGCAACTGGACTTTCTTGTTTTTTCTCTGAAGACGTTTCGCTTCTCATCCAAGAAGCTTCTTCCACTCTGACTGGATGGTGGGGAGTGGAAGGATTTATACTCCTTGCAGACAGCTGGTCATTTGCCTTCTTTTAAAATTAATTTTAAAATTTAGAGCAGGGGGTTGGACTAGAAGACATCCGTGGGCCCTTCCAACTCTTATTATTATTGTTATCGTTGTTGTTGTTGTTAATGCATTGCATTCCTCCAAGTGGCCTCTGCAACGCTCTAACTCAGCAACAATTGTGGCAAGCAGCGTCATCAAAAGGGGCAAACCTGATTGGGGGGGGGAAATGTCTCACTTAGCAACAGAAAGTTTGGACTAAGTTGGGCTCGTAAGTCAAGAACTACCTGAGGGGTGGAGGGAGAGAAGCAAATTGCAGCGTGGTTTTTTTCAAAGGCTGTGGAATCCCTTGCGGCAACGGAAGGGTGATGTCGGGGTGAAAAACAGAGAAACGTCCGTTGACCTCTTGCGGGAACTTGATACGCCAAGCAGACTAGATTACCATTTATATCCTTGTGTAAGGCAGGAGTA
This sequence comes from Protobothrops mucrosquamatus, assembly GCF_001527695.2. NCBI lineage: Eukaryota > Metazoa > Chordata > Lepidosauria > Squamata > Viperidae > Protobothrops > Protobothrops mucrosquamatus. The sequence continues at coordinate 12,078 of NW_015404071.1, forward strand.
GAGGCTGCCTGTCTCCTTGAAATACTAACTGTTGCCAGCCAGTCTACAAAATGTGCAGCAACTGAAGCCAGAAGAATTATGAGCCCTCTCCCCATCTCTCCCCCTCCTCTGTTTTCCGATGCATTTTAAAACTGTCGACATCCTTTCGCATCCGGACTAGAAAGAAGACTGTTGAGTTGTTGTTTCCCCCCCCCTCTCCTGACTTTTGGGAGAACTTTGGAAGGTTATGAGAAATGTGAAAAGGTTTTCAAGGGCCGAGGAAGAAAGAGATCTGAAAAGTTGGGAGAAACCAACTTTTCCAAACAAAAGAGGGCTTCCAAATGCAGTAATATGGAAATCTCAACACCGTTAGATTTCCCCAAATATCTGGCCCGTAAACACTCAGCTCCATCCAGTCCTTCCGACTGGATCCCAAATTACACAGGGTTGTAAAAAGGGGGCTTTTTATTAGATGCCCCCAAATGTTTCATTCATGCTTTAAATGGTGTGCTGTTCCTCTTAAGAAGCGTAACGGCCACCATCCCACTCAAGATCTTGGCCGTTTGGTTTACGCTTTTTTGTATTTTAGAATTATTAGAATTAGAATTATTAGAATTAGAATTATTAGAATTAGAATTAGAATTGAGTTGGAGGGGACCTTATAGGTCATCTAGTCCAAACGCCCCTACCCCACCCAAGAAGGAGACCCTACACGATTTCTGACAATTTCCAGCTTTACAACACATTTGAACAATCGGTGGAACAGCTTGCCTTCAGAAGTTGTGGGTGCTCCATCAGTGGAGGTTTTTAAGAAGAAACTGGACAGCCATCTGTCTGAAATGGTCTAGGGTCTCCTGCTTGAGCATGGGGCTGGACTAGAAGACCTCCAACGTTCCTTCCAACTCTGTTATTCTCTTATTATGGTTTATC
>NW_015404072.1:0-3033 GCF_001527695.2 Protobothrops mucrosquamatus
TGCAGAACTGTCTGGTATTTTTATAGTTAAATCAGGCAACAGTGAAAGGGGAGGAGAATAAGGAAAGCCCGGGAAAAAGAAACCGGAAGTAAATCACATCTTCCAAGTTAATTGGAAGATGTGAACCATGACCCCAAAATAGGGGCGGGAAAAATGCCTGGAATGTATGTGCAATGGAAAAGAATCTCAGATCTAAGCACTTCCACCATGCCGTACTGACATCTCTGTAACCTTAATAAATGCTTTTAGGAAAAATAAAAAAAAAATTAAAAAAAATAAAAAAATTTTTTAGAAGCACTGAAAGCTCCCCGCAAATTGTCCCTAAAGCAAGTACGATGGGCACAGTACTTCAACCGCTTCAACTTCACTCTAAAGTACATACCAGGAGGAAAGAACTTCCTAGCTGATGCGCTATCCCGGTTACCCCAATACAAAAGCGAATGGGAGGAAGTTAACGAGGCAATTATCCCCAATCCACAAACGGCCGCTCAACTTACACCTCGCAGGGTTCCCAATCCTGATGACCCTGGAGTAAAGAAAATAAAACGAGAGCTCCTCACCGATCAATGGTTCAAAGATAATCACACCTCCCTAACGTGCCGGGATGGCTTGGCTTGCAAAGGGGGGAAACTATATTTGCCAGAAGCCCTCCGTCTTAATGCTCTCAAACACAGCCACGATGTAAAACAGGCTGGACACTTTGGATATTTGAAAACCCTACACCTCACCCGCTGGCAATTTTGGTGGCTGGGGCTGAAAAAGGATGTGGAAAACTATGTAAAAAGTTGTACTGTATGTGCCACAATGAAAAGAATCCCAGGGAAAACCCCTGGGTTACTGCAACCCGTGGCAGACCCTTCTCAACCATGGGAAGAAATAGCTATGGACTTTATAGTGGACCTACCTGAGACTAGTGGAAATACTGTCATATGGACTGTAATAGACCTGTTCTCGAAGCAGGCTCATTTCATCGCCTGCAAAGGACTCCCATCTGCCCAACGACTGACCAAATTGTTCCTGCAACATATATACCGGCTGCATGGTGCCCCTAAGCGAATAATTTCGGACAGGGGGGTGCAGTACACAGCGAAGTTTTGGAGAAGTTTCCTTACATTAATTGGATCATCTCAAGGTTTATCATCTGCTTTTCATCCGGCCACCAATGGGGCCGCAGAAGCCGCTAACAAAATGGTGGAGCAATATCTTAGGTGCTACGTTTCTTACCAACAGACGAACTGGACTCATCTCCTCCCTTTTGAGGAGGTGGCGTACAATAATTCTGTGCATAGCAGCAACGGCTACACGCCTTTCAGAGTGGCCACAGGAAAAGAGTTCAACCCAATACCTGAATATCCTCAGGTGCCCTCCGCTTCCCAGACACTTGACCAGTGGGTGAGGGGGTGGGAAGAAGTTTGGACAAACACAAAAACTGCTTTAAAAAAGACTTTTGAAACCTATAAAAAGCAGGCTGATAAAAAGAGGGCTCCACAAAGAACATTCCAAGTTGGGGAAAAGGTTTATTTGTCAACTAAATATCTACGCCTCAAGTTGCCCAGCAAGAAATTGGGACCAAAGTTCTTGGGGCCTTTCCCCATAGTAAGGATCATCAACCCAGTCACAGTAGAACTAAAACTCCCTAAATTTTTAGGGAAAATTCACCCAGTTTTCCATTGTAGCTTGTTGAAGCCTTATCGGGGCTCCACTTTAAGACCTCCCCCGAATAAGGCACCTGGGCCCCTCGTAGTTGCAGGACAGACCCACTATGAAGTAAAATGTATTCTTAACTCTAGAATTTTTAAAAGGAAATTGTAGTACCTAATACAATGGAAGGGATACCCGTTGTCTGAAGCCACCTGGGTGAAATCCAGTGAAGTAAAGGCTAATAGATTGGTCAAAAGGTTTCATGTGAAACACCCCAACAAACCGAAAGATAACACTTAACATATGCTTTGGTTTGCTTTATAGGATCTGTCCTTTTTTGTAAGGGGGGGCGGATGTCAACGCTGCAAATACTGTATATTCTTGCTTTGACAATATGCAGAACTGTCTGGTATTTTTATAGTTAAATCAGGCAACAGTGAAAGGGGAGGAGAATAAGGAAAGCCCAGGAAAAAGAAACCGGAAGTAAATCACATCTTCCAAGTTAATTGGAAGATGTGAACCATGACCCCAAAATAGGGGCGGGAAAAATGCCTGGAATGTATATGCAACGGAAAAGAATCTCAGATCTAAGCACTTCCACCATGCCGTACTGACATCTCTGTAACCTTAATAAATGCTTTTAGGAAAAATATGCCTGAAAGTCCTTTTAAGTGTTTCGTTAATCAGACACATGACAGTAAAACGCAGAGGAGATCCGACAAACCTGATAGTCAATTAACGCGAAAGCTCAAAGAGGAACTAAATACAGACTCTTGGTTCAACGACAATAGATCGCTATTGACCTATCGAGATGATCTAGGCTGGGTAGGGCTCTAAACTGTACCTTCCAGACTCCCTCAGAATTCAAGCCCTCCAACGTAGTCATGATGCAAAACAAGCCGGTCATTTTGGATTTTTAAAAACTTTGCATTTGGTGCAGCAGCAGTTTTGGTGGCCAGGCATGAAAAAGGACATTGAAAGTTATGTACAAAGCGACTTCTGGTTTGCCATCGCAGCACTGCAGACGCAGGAAGACGAGCTCCGTCTTTCGCATCCGAATTTGTCCCGCTGGGGGACCCTGGAAAGGGTCAAAAGTGGCCCTGTAGGGGCGACGAGCAAGGAGGGGACCCCCACTTGATTGCGGGAGGGCAGCGGCCCTTCCGTTTGATCCGGGGAAGCCCTCCAAACCAGCAGGGGAAAGAATGGCCATAGCAATATGGCCCGTCACTAAGCTGCTGACAGCCAAAGTCAAAATCACCACCAAGCACCTTTAAAGCAACACGGATGAAACTGGGTGAGATCTGACCCTCTCTTTAAGACTTTAAGTATTTTTTCCTGTAAAAGCTGCCCAAAGTATTTTTCCCCCTGTGAGGAGAGAGGGAAGGGAATTTC
>NW_015404073.1:0-3033 GCF_001527695.2 Protobothrops mucrosquamatus
GTAAATGTCTATGGAGATTCTCAGTCATCTAGTCATGGTTGTCCCAAAGGTGCTTTTTCAAAATGCAATTGGACTTTGTTGAAAAAGATGTTTCGCTTCTCATCCAAGAAGCTTCTTCAGTTCTGACTGAATAGTGGAATTCCTTCCATCCTCCACCATTCAGTCAGAAATGAAGAATCTTCTTGGATGAGAATCGAAACGTCTTCAAGGAAAAAACAAAGTCCAGTTGTCTTTTGAAAGAACACCTTTGGGACACAGGAAGGGTAGTAAAGATCAAATTATGGCATGCATCATGACATGACTCTCATCCAACATATGTTGCAAATATGTAATTGCATCATTTGCATGATAATGTCATCATCTTTTTGATTTCACCAAGCCATGGACACCTATGGCCAGAGCCAAAATTGGGTGGGATCATTCATTCATTTTTGGAGTCTTTTTTCGCCCCAGACATCTCATCCAATTTTCTCTCTCTCCTTCTCTTGGATAACCTCTTTCCTCCTTCTCTCCTTGCCTTTGCTTGGAGACTGAATATTACATTAGTCTTGAGAAATTAGACCAATGGCAGCATGTGATCTAAAGGCTGCAAAGTTTCATTTCTGGTTTGTAGCTCTCAGCATAATGTGTAAACTGCTTCTGTAAAACAAAGGAGTGAGTGGGATCCTTGGTTTATGGATAGGTTATTTCTAAAATATGCAGCCTACAGACAAAAAGCAGTGGTACAGTTTCATCATTGGAACAGGGGGATTTCTCTATATCTCCTGGAACTCTAGTGCCCCTGCCAAGCTGCTCCAGAGACCTTCCTGCTTCTCAGAAGTGTGTTTTTTCCCTGTGTGAAAGGAACTGCCTCATAAATAGACTGCCTCATAAACCTTGCACTCAGGTAACATGTTGTATGAATGTGGCCTTCAGTCATCAAATCATAGAAAGAAATGTATATACCCAGCCACATCTGATACATGCCTAGAAAAGAAAAGGATTGAGAATATGTCATTTCCTATATTAATGTAATTTGTCCTGGTTTGAACCTCTAAATTAATGGATGTCCAGATGAATGGAATTTCCACTTATGTTCAGAGATCATCTTAGTATGAGTAAGCTTCTGAATTACTGGAATCCTGCATATAAAATGCACAGTTTATATCAGGTTCAAATGATCTTGGAGACAGGAAAACCACATGAATTTAAGATGGAGGAAATAGTGTGCTCCTATTGCATTTCGATAGATAGATAGATAGATAGATAGATAGATAGATAGATAGATAGATAGATAGATAGATAGATAGATAGATAGATAGGACAGAGAGACAGAGAAGGCCAACGGTGAACAGGATTTTCCCTGGATCTCTCTCAGCTAAAGACTTATTGTTGCCTTATACTAAATTAAAACATTCGCTTGTTTGTGTTAGCATAATATGTATTCAAAAGCCTACTTTTAAAAATATTCTATTACTTAAAATATATTAAATACATGCAGAGTAGAGTAAATTTACTGTATTCTATTCTTATTGTTCTAAATGGTGACATTTTGAAGAGGGGAAAAAATCACCTATGTGTATATATAGAATTTGGATTGACAGCTAAGCAATAGAATAGAACAGAGCTGGAAGGGACCTTGGAGATCTTCTAGTCCAGCCCCCTGCTCAAGCAGAAGAACCTATACCATCTCAGACAAGTGACTGTCTAGCCTCTTTTTAAAAATCTCCAGTGATGGAGCGCCCACGATTCCTGGGGGCAAGCTATTCCACTGGTTAATTGTCCTCACTGTTAGGAAGTTTGTCTTTAATTCCAGGTTGCTTCTCTTTTTGATCAGTTTCCAACCATTGTTTCTTGTCCTTCCCTATGATGCTTTGGTGAATAATGTGACCCCCCTCTTCTTTGTGGCAGCCCCTCAAATACTGCTATCATGTCTCCCCTATTTCTTCTTTTCTTTAGACTAGACAAACCCAAGTCCTGCAGCCATTCTTTGTATGTTTTAGTCTCCAGGCCTTTGATCATCTTAGTTGCTCTTCTCTGATTTTTTTTCCAAACTCTCAACATCTGTGGGCAGCTGTGCTAATGCTATTTTTCTTTACAAATCAACACACCAACATTATAACACAGATAAAGTTCAAATACTGAAATATAAAATTCTCTTTGCAGAATCTGATAAAAACATTGATATTTTCTTTACAATGTAGGGTCTGTTAAGCTCCTTCTCATTTTGATCCTACAAGGAGAGCAGTGGGTCTCTATTCTCTCTCATGTTGCAGTTCTTGATCCAGCTCTGCTTAATGTTGCCTAGGTTGAGACTGTAGACAGATGATGCCGTATAATTCATTACGAAGCAATTGCCAGGAAGCCTGAGCCACTGGTCCAGGAAAAGGTCCTAACCAGTTGTCTCTTGCGTTGAAATGAATTTATGTTTTAGAGACAAATAAAATGTGTTGCTGCAAAGCCATAGACTGAATTTGCTATATTGCTACAATTGCCAGTAAATACAGAAGTTTCACTGAAATATTTTAAAGTCCAGGGATTCTCTGAATTATCCTGAAGTCTCTGAAAGGTAGAACACAACTGCTTTCAAAGGTAAAATCTTTAGGCTTGGTTGCACTCTGAGGCTCTCGTGTTGCATCCCTTAATTATTGTGTTTTATCATTTTACTTATTTGATTTTTATATCATCTTTCCTTTCAAGTAACAAAATAAAAATGAAAAGCAACAGCATTAAACTTAATTAAAATACATCTATCCTTCAAACATCCTTTTTACAAGGCCAATTTAAAAGGTATGTTTTAATTACATTTTCCAAGCAGAAAGAAAAACCGTTTCGGAAAGAAGTGCTTTCTATAGTTTAAGATTTAAGATTTATTTCATTTATACCCCGCCCTTCTCCCGGAGGACTCAGGGCGGCTTACAGCCAGTTAAAACAATTATACAAAATACAAATCTAAGATAAATTAAAAATAAATATTCGAATCGGCCGCACTACTAAAATTCAATTAAAACCAATTTAAAATTACCCCTAGGCCAGTCCTGCCTGCTGAAACAG
>NW_015404074.1:0-3032 GCF_001527695.2 Protobothrops mucrosquamatus
TACTGTTGCTAAGCAAGGACCATGCAGATTGTTAAGTAAGGATCTTTTGTGACCACAACTTCCAACTTTCTGCAGACCTCTCCATTGACTTTGCTTGTGGAAGCCAGCAGGGAAGGCTGCAGATTGTGATCATATGACTGTGGGATGCTGTGATGTTGTTATCATGATTTGGGTGCCAAGGGTCCAGAATTTGATCACATGACTGTGGGAACACTGTGATGGCCATAAATAAGAAGTCTAATTATAACTATCATTGGTTCAGGACTGTCGTAAATGTAAACAGTAGTTGCTAAATGTAATAATGTAATAAAAGTAGAGAAAAATAATTAAGTTCCTTAAAAATTATTTTTATATAATTCCTTTCTATTTGTTACTTTGCAATATTTGCCTATTTATATTGTAATTTAGCAATGGAACCTTTGTATTTAGGGAGCAGTTTTGACAACTAAATAGATTCAACATGAATACGTTTTCTGAATGAAATCCTTGGTTTCCATTTTTCTTTTTTTCTTTTGTCTTCTTTGTGCTTGTGGAGGTTCTTCTGTCTTTTGGGGAGTTCAATTTTTTATATCCAGGTAACATTACAGTTGGACCACTTCATTTATCATTTTTAAAGGAGAAAGACTGCTGATTGTGTTTTGCAATGACTTTAGATTCTTGGCAGATAATTTGGAGTTGCCCTTTGCTTGAAGACCTCAAAGTCATGGCATTGAATGATGTACTGATGCTGAAGAAGAGGCATCATTCAGCCCAGACATGAAATGAAACTAATGCATTAAAACTGCAAAGTTTTGCTCATTGATAAAACCAAACACAGACTTATTACTGAGTATAATCATCAGCTTGGAAGTTCTTGGGAGGATTTGTTCTGAAAAGTTCTTGTGTAGTCAGTAGGCTCTGATACACAATAAACATTTATTATGACTTTCAGGATTGCTGGGGACAATATGCTGACTCTGTAACCATTTAAAGAGTGCTGTAAAGCATTTTGAAGTAGTATATAAGTCTAAGTGTTATTGCTATATTCACAGTTCTACTTACTGTGACAGATAATTTCACATATAATATAACCTTGAATGAGAGTTCATCACTTGGTGATGGCATTCATTCAGTGTTCTTGACAGTTTTACAGAAGTAGTTTGCCATTGCTTTCATCTAGGAGGACCTTCAACTCAGTTGTTACTTCTGCTAAACATCTGAGATCAGCTGACATTGGGCAGTATGTATATAAGCATTCCTTTAAGAAAAACTCAGTGCTCACATGGGAAAAAATGGTTAGTAGATTTCAAAAGGAATGAAAATGTTAGGTCTTGCAGGATGGTGCTTACTCTATGAACAAGGAGTCAGGTAAAAACATTTGGCCTTTTATCCTACAGTGAAGAAGAGGAGAGAAGATGGAGGAGTTTGTAATAGTGGATTATATTGAGTTGGTAAAAATGGCAATATTTTCTGTAAATGGAGGGCATGGAGACTGCAGTAGAACTTGAGCAGGTGTAAGGACAGAGGTTGCTTTGGAAAAATCTGGAAAGATTGGTTCATGACCTCTCTAACATGCAGACTTTCTGTACTATTATTTTTAAACCATAAAACTGGGCCAATTGTAACCTAACAGTTGGCTAATTAGGTTCCTTATGAACACTTTCATAATATTTTAATCTAACATTTTATAGTCATTAGATTAAATCCTGGGTGAGCCTATTAGTTCTGAATTGTCTTTACAATTTGCCACTATATATAGAGAGACCTTTAATTTCACCTGTACTTTCATAGTACAATAGTTGAATGTTTAGCTTCTAAAACAAAACACCAATAACTCATCTAGAGGACAAAATACCCTGGTTTTTTTTTACTTGTAATCTTTATTTCTCAAAAGATAAGCTTTTCAATTACAGTATACACCTATCCAGCACAATTTCCAGCATCTTCTAACAAAAACTTGGTTTCCTGATACACTTCTTGGAGAAGGACCTTTACCTTTTGTGTTTCTAAACTCAAAGCCAATAAGTAGATGACAAGGGAAGAGAGTGACAACTGTCCAGCTGACACTGAAGTACAATCACAATTATGGAACCAGCTTTTCTCCTTTATTTGGTCAGAGTAGAAACTAAAATATATTGAGAATGCCAATGGGTCCTAGTTCAAGATGTAGGGAGAGTATTTGCATGTATTTTGAGTAGTTGTGGAATCATCACATGAATAGATGATAAATGGAGAGATAGAGAGCTGATAGATGAGTGTGTGGAAATACAAACCCTAACTTGTAGTTTGCTTGGGAGAAACTGTATTGTTCATATACACATTGTTTATTTCCCGTATTGCTTTAGTTGAGTTAAGCAATGACTTTCTAGAAGAATCTGGCAAGCCTGAAAGGGAAGGTGTTATTGGGCTTCAAGAGGTGTGTCCCTGAAGAGAGAATGAAGAGACATCCTGTTATAATACAGACTGGCGTTTCCTAAATTAAGTGTGAAGGTTCATCTCATTGTAATAAAGTATAGCTGACTCAGGAATATTCATCCTGTTGCATTGTTGAGGTCTGGGGAACAGAAAGGGAGCCGATCTTTGGAAATGCCAAGAGACAGTGGTGCCAATTTGGCCAAGACTGGGGGATCATTTGCTGTCTTAGCAGGATATTGATACTGTAATTGGGTGCTTTATATTTATGACAAGAGCCAGTCTCTGATTAAGGCACCAGGCTAGAAACTAGGAGAGTGAGTTTTAGTTCCACCTTAGACACAAATGACCTTGGGCCAGCCACTCTTTCTCAGCCATAGAAAATTGACAACCTAAAAATCTTGCCAAGGCAGTCAGCAGGAGTCAAGATTGACTCAAAGGAAGACTTCCGGTGGCAGGCGCCTTCGCTGGACGCAGCTGTTTGCTGCTCCCGCCTGTTTCTGCGTAAAAGCCGTTTTGACAGCCTGCATCAGCTGTCAAACGGCTTGATACCTTTCCCCTGGGCATAGGGGGAAAGGTGAGCTGCCCGAGGTAGGAGTTGAGTTCCCGAGTCGTCCCTTGTGGACGATGTAGGTGAGAAC
>NW_015404075.1:0-3032 GCF_001527695.2 Protobothrops mucrosquamatus
CGCCGAGGAGAAGCGCGAGAGAGGCGAGAAAGTTGCGGCCGGACAGCTTCGCCGCTCGCCCCGCTGCGCGCTTTTAGAGGCGCCGCGCAGAAAGTCTGCCCGACATTGGCGAGGCCGGGCTGGGCTGGGAGGGAGGGAGGGGAGGGGAGGATGAAGGGGGTGGGAAGGGGAGAGGGTGGGGGTCGAGACCAGCAAGGTCTGGGGTGGGGTGGGGGTGTCTGCTGCTGCCTTCCCCTCTTCTTCTCCTTCTTCTCCTTCTTCTTCTCCTTCTTCTTCTTCCTCCTCCTCCTCTTCTTCTTTCTCCTTCTCTGGCTTTTTCCGCCGGCGACCGCCGCGCCAAAGGCTCCCGCTTGCCGCCTTCCCTTTTGCCTATTGATCTGGGACGGACTGCGGGTCAGGTCCGCGCAGGATTGCGGGGGACTTCGTGGAACTCCCCGCCTTTGATTGACAAGCCGGAGCCGCGGCCTTAGGCCCCGCCTCTTTCTTTTCAGCCCGGCTGGCTGGCTGGCTGGCTCGGCTTCCTCGCTGGCTCTTCCTCTCCCGTCCCCCCCCCCCGCCGCCTTTCCTTTCGTGACGTCGCCGCCTTTGATTTGCGTGCTTTTCAAAAATCGGGCTCCAGCCGCGCCAATCGGATCGCCCGTTTGCCGGGCTTCAGCCCCGCCCCGGCATCGGGACTTCGCATAATAACAATAACCTTACCCTATTTGTTGTTATTATTATTATTATTATTATTATTATTATTATTATTATTATTATTATTATTATTATTATTGTTATTATTATTATTGTTATTGTTATTATTGTTGTTGTTGTTGTTGTTGTTGTTGTTGTTGTTGTTGTCCAACAGTTATTATATTATATTATATTATATTATATTATATTATATTATATTATATTATATTATATTATATTATATTATTATATTATATTATATTATATTATATTATATTATATTATATTATATTATATTATATTATATTATATTATATTATATTATATTATTATATTATATTATATTATATTATATTATATTATATTATTATATTATATTATATTATATTATATTATTTATTATATTTATTATATTATATTTATTATATTATATTTATTATATTATATTTATTATATTATATATATAACAATAACAACAACAAAACAACAGTAATAATAATAATAATAATAATAATAATAATAATAATAATAATAATAATAATATAGGTAGACAAAATGCCAAATCCAGTCTGAACATCTGGCTGACTGTGCGATAATAATAATAATAATAATAATAATAATAATAATAATAATAATAATAATAATAATAATAATAATAATAATAATAATAATAATAATAAATAACCTCTGCTAATATTAGCCCCTTACTGGGAACCGAACTCCGTGTGAAAGGGGAAAGAATAGAATAGAATAGAATAGAATAGAATAGAATAGAATAGAATAGAGAATAAGGAATAGACTAGACTAGACTAGACTAGAATAGAATAGAATAGAATAGAAGTTGGAAGGGACCTTGGAGGTCTGCTACTCCAGCCCCCCCTCCTCCCCTCAAGCAGGAGACCCTATATACCATCTCAGACAAGTGACTGCCTAGCTGCCCCTTCTTAAAAATCTCCAGTGATGGAGCGCCCAGAGAACGTGGGGGGCGGGGGCGGGGGAAATTGAGGAGGATGATTTATTGCTAAAGTAAACCTGGGTAATTTGTTTTGTTTTGTTTATTTGCAATAAATATCTAATTCATTCATTGACGTTCCTCTCCCACGCCTCCACCTCCTGATTTAGCTACTCCAGCAGATGTTGTAGTAACTCTCCTGCGATTTGGGTCGCCTCTCCGCTCCTCTGTCTTTCTGTCCCTGGCGTGCCAAAACGTTGGGGGCCGTTTTTCGAACGTGGAAAGAATTGATACCATAAGTGATGGGAAAACCTTAAAGGGGGAAAAAAAAACAAATAAATCAATGAATGAATGAATGAATAAATAAAGGACGGGAAGCGAAATTCAGCGTCCCTGCCAGTTAACGGAGTTTCCAATTTTAAGGTCAAAAGTGAGGAAAGGCCACAAATTAATTAAAGGGGGGGGGAGGAAAAAAAAGAGAGAAAGAGAGATATCAAAAGAGCTCCGTGGATCCCTGACAAATGCCTAGTACGAAAAAGAAACCACCGGTGGGACGGCCATACCCACGCGCGCAGAATGGCTATGGGACCTCTGATAAAGCTTTGGGGCTTGGTGCTCTGTCTTTAATGAAGATCTTTATAAACTTTGTCTGTGTGTGTGTGTGTGTGTGTGTGTGTGTGTGTGTGTGTGTGTGTGTGTGTGTGTGTGTGTGTGTGTGAAAGGTGGCACAACAGATCCTGCCAGGATTTCAGCAGGACGAGCCTGAAAAATGGATCAATTTACCGGCAGAGGGGACAGCTCTTCACTCCGTCTCGCAAGGAGGCGAAACATTTAAGAGTCCTTCCAAGCCAGGGCGTTTAATGCGAACCGGAGTCACTCCGAAGCGAGTCCCACGCGTGTTCAGTGGGACTTTATAGTCCCGCTTACCGGATCGCAGCTTTTAAAAAAACTTGAGCAGCCCCTAAACTTGCAAAAAAAAATGTCCCTCAATTGCCCTGTGGTTCTTTTCGCTTCCCCTCGCGAAGCGGCGTCCCTCGAGATTCCGGGCCTTATTGTGGAGCTGCGTTGCTGTGTTTTTGTGAAAAGAAGCCAGCCTCTTGAATATTCACCCCCCCACCCCCCAGACACAGGGCTTTGGATTTCAGCTAGAATATAATTACAGCTACCTAAAATATAGGTCAGGAGGTTTTGCTGCCTTTCCTGGCGCTTCACACACACACGCAGGGAGACGGGGGGACGCCCACGCTGGGGGTGCGCGTGTGGATTAGAGACACATAGGCGCGTCTTGCTGGGTCTTTCTGTCTGGGTCTTTCCTCGGCTAATTTCGGTGACTTTATATTCCAGGAAATCGGATGAATTGACACCCCCCCCCCCGGCCGCACCCATCAGAGTTCCCAAGTGGACATAT